>NW_007728615.1:165068-184759 GCF_000696425.1 Galeopterus variegatus | reverse complement strand
CCCCGCCGCCCGGGGGGCGCAGGCGCCGGGAAGGAAGCGGGCGGGAGCAAACCGGGAGCGGAGAAGAGGGGGGCGGGCCGCGCTATTGTGAAAGGGGCCGCCACCGCCTCGAGGGGGGCGGGGAGGGGGCCGCGGGGGCCCAGGCGCGGGAGGCCGGCGAGGGGAGGCCGAGGATGAGGGGCGAGGAACGAGGAGCGCGCGGAGGAGCGGGGCGAAGGTGGGCTGCCGGGGGAGGGGCGAGCCGGGGGAGGGTCAGGAGAAGGAAAAAAGGGCGAGGGAGGCCACGGGTAGATGGGGGGTGCCGAGGTTCCCCGGGAAAGAGAAGCCCGAAAGAATTAAGTTGAGAGGAAGGAAGGGGGATTCAAGAGGCAGATGCCCGCTTCCTGGAAGCGGACGGAGCGCTGCACGTACCCGGCCTGCCCCGGGTGGCCCCTTCCCAGTCAGGCTGCAGGCCCCTCTTTGAACCTGCGAGTGTTTCATGGGGTAGAATTCAAACTCCTCCACCCGCGGCCCTCCCCGAGCAGTCCCACACTGGTAACAGGAGAGAATGCAGTTCTTTGTCTCTACGGGATTCAGACCAGAAACGGAGGGACCTCTGGTTCCCAGGGGGAGGAAAATCCATGATGAGGTTGCCACAACCTCCTTGGGATGAAGTATTGCCAGCTACCAACAGTTCTTTCCCAGCGGCCATCTCCCTCCCCAGCCTTCTTAAGTCACTCCTAGCATCTTCTGGAGGTTGCTGAAGGGCTAAAGCAAAGGAAATCTCTGAAGGGATTTACACCTTTACCGGGAGTAGGGATACTTTAGGGTATTCTATGCTGAGCTCTTCTTCCCTTCTCTCCATGTTCATTGTGTGTGTGTGTGTGTGTGTGTGTGTGTGTGTGTGTGTGTGTGTGTGTGTGTCTTAATTTCCAAGCAACTTTAGCCAACAAGTCCTCACAGAATTCCTCATGGAAGAAACTTTTTAAATAGTCTTAACTGACTGTTTTTCTTTTCTGTCTGAGGTGTGCTTTTAAAAATCTATATAGAGAGGGAGAATACTAACATTCTCTGGCCTAATGTGAAAGCCTGTAATGAAAAACTGTGTTTGCCTTGTGGGCCCAAGGCCAAAGCACTGGAAATTTCAAACAAATGGGTGTGAATGTGTTAAGCCAAGAGAGCCCCAGCCCTCTTCCACCAGACTGTATGGCCTCAGATAGGAATGGAGGGGGTGAGGGTGGGGGCACATGGAATACGGTGATGTCTTTCAGTGTCAAAACTTTCAGCAACATCTCTATGCTGACAATTCCTAATTCATATCTTCTTCCCGGACTCTTCTTCTAACTCCAAAATCATATATCCAACTGCCTAGTATACATATCCAGTTGGATGTTTAATAGGCATTTCAAATTTTCAACTAAAATCAAGCTCCTGAATTTCCCCCACCCAAATCCTGCTATTCTTCCAGTCTTCCTCTCTTTCTCTGTCACACCAATCTGATCAGTCCATTAATCCTAGTGCCCTTCAAAATATATGTCCAAAATCCTATACCTTCTCAATACCTTCACAATTTCCACCTTGGTCCAAGCCACAATCATATCTCCACCACCCCCCCAATTTTTTTTTATTGCGGTAACCTTGTAATTGGTCTCTCAGTTTCAATCTTTGCCTTCCCCCACTTAAGTCTGCTCTCAGCAGCCATAGTGATCCTAGTAAGACTTGAGTGAGATCGCGTTCTTTTTCTATTCAAAACCCTCTCGAAGGGCTGACTGGTTAGCTCAATTGGTTAGAGTGCGGTGTTATAACACCAAGGTCAAGGGTTCAGATCCCCATACTGGCCAGCCACCAAAAAAACAAAACAAAAACCCTCTCATGAGGCCGGCCTGTGGCTCACTCGGGAGAGTGTGGTGCTGATAACACCAAGGCCACGGGTTCGGATCCTATATAGGGATGGCCGGTTTGCTCACTGGGTGAGCGTGGTGCTGACAACACCAAGTCAAGGGTTAAGATCCCCTTACCAGTCATCTTTTTAAAAAAAAACAAAAAAAAAACTCTCTCATGGCTTTCCATCTCACTTAAAATAAAAGCAAAATCATAATAATGGGCTCATGGTGCTGTTCTCCCCCCCATTCACTCCTGCTGTACTCACCTTGCTGTTCCTCAAACACACCTGGGATGTATTTGCTCATGTCCTTGCACTTGCTGTCTGTCCCCTCTACCTGGATCACTCTTCCTTCACATATCCACATGACTTCCTCCCTCATTCCTTCAGCTCTTTACTAGATATTCGTCTTTTCAGTGAGACTTTCTCTGGCCACCCTATGTAAACTTACAACTCCCTCCAAACTCCCTCTCCTCCTTTTCTGTTTTATCTTTCTCCATAGTACTTACTACTGTTTACCATGTAATTTACTTTTTCATTGTCCTCCCTCACTAGAATGTAAGCTTCATGTTTTGTTCACTGCTGTATCTTCAGCGCCTAGAACCATACCTGACAGAAAGTAGGTATTTAATGAATTTCTGTTGAACAAATAAATGACCTGTTTAAGATATATTAAGAGAAGGCATCTACCCTTGACTTTTAGCTTGGTTGAGGGTGGCAGTCATATAACATTAATATTATATAAAATATAGTGAAACCTGGGGAAGAATAAAGTCAAAGAGCACAGAAAAGACAGAACATACTATCCAGAAGGAATTGAAGAGGAGTGACATCTAAGGTGAGTCTTTTTTTTTTTTTTTTTAAAGATGACCGGTAAGGGGATCTTAACCCTTGACTTGGTGTTGTCAGCACCACGCTCACCCAGTGAGCAAACCGGCCATCCCTATATGGGATCCGAACCCATGGCCTTGGTGTTATCAGCACCGCACTCTCCCGAGTGAGCCACAGGCTGGCCCCTAAGGTGAGTCTTGAAAGTTGAGGTCATAGGCATTTCAGGCAAAGGTGAAAACATTGCAAAGGCTTGGGATAAAAGGAGGTATTGGAGAAAGTGGGAGAAGTTTGCTGGGGTGCAGCTTGGGTAGTGGGGAATGTGGGAGACAAGGCAGGCAAAATGGGTTGGGGCCGGATTATGAAGATCTGAAGGCCCAATTAGGAATGTATAATTTATCAGTCATGGTAAACCATAGGCAGATTACCAGCAAAGCATGGAATGATTAGATTTGTGTGTCAGCACCACGCCCACCCAGTGAGCAACCGGCCATCCCTATATGGGATCCGAACCCATGGCCTTGGTGTTATCAGCACCGCACTCTCCCGAGTGAGCCACAGGCTGGCCCCTAAGGTGAGTCTTGAAAGTTGAGGTCATAGGCATTTCAGGCAAAGGTGAAAACATTGCAAAGGCTTGGGATAAAAGGAGGTATTGGAGAAAGTGGGAGAAGTTTGCTGGGGTGCAGCTTGGGTAGTGGGGAATGTGGGAGACAAGGCAGGCAAAATGGGTTGGGGCCGGATTATGAAGATCTGAAGGCCCAATTAGGAATGTATAATTTATCAGTCATGGTAAACCATAGGCAGATTACCAGCAAAGCATGGAATGATTAGATTTGTGTTTCTGAAATCTAACTTCAAAATTTGTGTCTGTACCAAAAGCAGGAAGCCAACTTGAAGGCTATTAGTCTGGGTGCGAGATGATTAGTGGTTAATCTAAGGTACTAGTGGTATGGGGGTATAGAGAGAATGACAGGGAGGAGACTCAGCAGTTAAGAGCAAAGATTCTGGTTTGGAACTGTAAGCAGTAATCACAGTTCTACCATATATTAGCTGTGTTATTTAACTTCTCTACCTCAGTTTCCTCAACTGTAAAATGACTATAATAGTACTTTACCTCACAGGTTGATTATGAGGATTAAATAAAATCATCCATGTGAAGTGTTTATCATAGTCTGTGGTACCTGGTAATGCCTGATAATGTAGTTATCACATTACTAATTGGCAGGACTTATTGATCAATCGAAAGGAGTGGGCTGAGGAAGAAGGAAGACTTTATGGTCAAGATTTCTAAGACTGGACAGATGGCAAATCTCTGAACAAATTGCCTACGTTTTCTTCCTCTCTAGACAAAGTATGGTCCCAGATCAGTATCACCAGGAAACTTGTTAGATATGCAAATTCCTGGGCTTTATTCTAGACCTAATGAATCAGAAATTCTGGGGTGAGACTCAGCAATTCATGTTTTAACAACTCCTCCAGCTGATTTTGATACACTTCAAGTTTGAGAAGCACTACTTTTGAGTCTATACTAGTCCATTTTCTGCTGCTTGTAACAGAATACCTGAAACTGGGTAATTTATAAAGAACCGAATTTTTTTTTTTTTTTTTTTTACAGTTTGGAGGCTAGGAAGTCCAAGTCCAAGGGCACATCTGGTCAGAGCCTTCTTCTTAGTGGGAACTCTCTACAGGGTCCGGTGGCAACCAGGGTGTCACACAGTGGGAATGAGCTGAGCAAGAGAGCTAGCCTCCTCACTTGCTCTCTTTTTAAAGCATTCGGGCTGGCCAGTTAGCTCAGTTGGCTAGAGCGCGGTGTTGTAACACCAAGGTCAAGGGTTTGGATCCTTGTACTGGCCGGCTTCCCCTCGTCCCCCCTCCCCAAAATATCCATCAGAACCACGCCCATGACCACCCATTAAACCATGGATGGATTAATCCATTCATGAAGGTACAGTCCTCACAATCTTATTTCCTCTTAAAAGGCCCCACCTTTCAATAACCATAATTGGATTTCCCACCCTCTTAACACCATTATAGTGGGGATTAAGTTTCCAGTCCATGAAGTTTTGGGGGACACACTTGACTGATACCAGAATCTATACCAGGCATTGGCCAATTTATTCTTAAAGGGACAGAGTGACTACTTTAGGCTTTGATGGGCATAGGGTCTGTTTTGCACTCCTCAACTCTGCCATTGTAGCACATAAACAGCCCCAGTAAATGCAATGTGTGGCTGTGTTCCAATAAAATTTATTATGTGAAATTTGAACTTCATATAATTTTCATGTGTCATGAAATATTTTTAAATTTTCAACCATTAAAAAATTCTTAGCTTGTGGGACATACAAAAAAGGCATTGGACTAAAGACATATAATGCAAACTGGAGCCAGTCTAGACAAAATGGGAAAAAAGCACTATATAGTACCTTAGTAAATCATTGTAGGATGGCTGAAAAATGTTATTAATTCTGAGATTACAAGTTTCCTATTTTGTGTGTGTTGAAATGTACTTTATTTTATGAAATGATAGTGATAATAAATAGCATTGGCAAAATAAAAAGCTGGCAATCCTACGTCAGTCTCAACATTTTTTTTTTTTTCTGGAAACTTTACAGCTCTGAAATCCAAAGTCTAGGATTTCATTACTCCAAGCTAAGTCAACATGATTTTCTCCCCCAAAGCCAAGGCTGGAAAGTTTGGACTGAAGGTCTGATCTTCTTGATCTCAATTCATTGTATGGCCTGGATAAACCATCAGAAAACTAAAACGTGGGAAGACAAGGTCTTCTAAGAAAGCAAGGGGAATTTTTACTTCTAAATCTTTAGTTTTTAAACTGTGGTGATCTCTTAAGACATATAAGGAAGTGAGCTCTCAAAGAGCAAAGGCCAAGAGGGAGAAAGCGGAGTTCCTAGCTGTTGAGGAAGCCTAGGAAAACAGTGTTTAGGATCCATAAACCAAGTCCCTAAACAATTCTTCGACTATTTTATTCCTAATGGGTTACTGACCTTTCCTTTTGCCCTATGGCTAAGGGTATGGACAGAGTTAAAGCCGACGATTTCACCATCCCTCTAAGGCTTACAGAATGGCGGAATTCCATTTTATGACCTACATTCTTTGAAGAGAATGTGGAAAGGGCATGCAGTAAGTCCTTTTACCTGATTGGGTCTTGGTTTTCCTAGACGAAAAAGAAAATGGAAATAAATCATCCTAAGGTATCTTCCAGTTTTAAGACTGCGTGAAGCTGCGTTTTCCTGCTAACAGTGGGGCAGAACTAGGTAGTAAGGAAATTGGTTTTGGCTTATCCCGAGGGAGACAGGATTCATCTGGGCGGCTTCCGGAGGCTCTCGGAAAGGTAAATAGACTGGAGTTGCGTGGCTGGCATTAGGCCAGCCCCACGAAGCAACGAAAGGAGACCACTAGTGAAAGAGGCCACCTTTTCCTTCTCCAGCTGGATGGGGGATGGGAAACCAGCATGGAGCCACAGAGGCTTCCGGCTTCGAAGCCCGGCCCCGGCTCAGAGCTCTTGTTGGCAAAAATCCTGCTCTGCGTTCCAGGCCTCCGTGAGCAAGATGCTGTGTTCGTGTGCCGCTCCCCTTCCCTGTGCGGGGGCCTCTCCCAGGGTAGCACACACCCTCCCTGCTGCTCCCCCCACCCCCAATAAAATCACAACTCAAATTTGGGTATTTTTCTCTCTCTGCCAGCCCCGCCAAAACTTTCAGCGCGTTCCGCCCACTCCACGTGGACCTCCCTTCCCTGTCCCAGCAATCCTTGCGAGAACCCCACCCCCAACACGTGACGGATTGTTATGTTTCTTTCCTGGGGCTCTTTTTCAGCTGGCACCACCTAAGGACTGAACAAAAGTGCCCCCTTCAGGGTGAATGTGGGGCAGCAGCCTGGGAGGGGAGGGAGGTTAATAAGGGCTGGAGTACAATAGGGGAACGGGCTGCCTGTGCTTAAGATATTTCATATTCACATAGCTCCCTCGTTAATAACTTTAAGGATTAGGCAATTAAAAGAAGAGGGGCTGGCCGGTTAGCTCAGTTGGTTAGAGCGCAGCCTTACAACACCAAGGTCAAAGTTTCAGGTCCCCTCACCAGCCAGCCCCCGCAAATAAAAAAATTAAAAGATCAGATAAAGTCAAGAGAAGGGATGTCATCAAAGAAAATTACTTTGGGGTGGAGTTGGGCTGCAAAGTTGGTTACCTCTGCTCCCATTCATGATGTTAGCAGAGCCCTCAGATCCTCCCATACTAGACAAGAGCCAAGAGTTCCCTTATTATGGGCCGGGTGATGGAAACAGGGTTTCTCCTATGGTGGGTGAGCTGCTCCTTGCCTCTTTCACACCCTGGTTCCCCACTTCCCCAACAACATTGTAAGCAGTTCTGTCTCTTTATGGGCTCTGACTCCTCAAGTTGACATAAATTTTTTCCAAAACACAGTCTCTCCCTCTCTCAGCATTGGGAACATTTGCCCTGGATGGGAAGAACCCCAGGAGATCATGTTGGAGGAAGGAGTGGGCAGGACAGCAAAAATTAGTCCAGTGGGAAGTCTTGGTATATGGAACAAGGGGGCTAAACAGGAAAAGCTAGAAAATAGGTCAAGTGAAGCCAAACAGAGGGAACCAGTTGCCTTGGGGGAAATTCTCACCTAAGCTTTGTCCATTTTTCACCCCACTGCGTTCTCCCGCATGAAATGTGGGGTTGAGAGACTGGGTAGGGAATTGGAGTGATGGAATGTGTGAGGTTGGTGTCCGACCAGGGGAAGGAGTCGTGGGTAATGCTCAGAGAGGGAAGGGTAGGAATAGGTGGTGCAGGCTGGGAAGGGTAAATTTAAAATCAGAATTATAATGGGACCATTTGTCCCTCCAAGGTCATAGGGGTCATGAATAGTAGATGGCCCAAGAGCTACGAAGCTGAGAGCCCAAGGAAGGGAACTCATTTTAGCCAAAAAGTACACTACCAAGGGACATGTTAAGGAGTAATGTGTGGAAGAGAATGAAGGAGTCCTGGGTCACCATTTTTTTTTTTTTTTAAAGATGACCGGTAAGGGGATCTTAACCCTTGACTTGGTGTTGTCAGCACCACGCTCTCCAAGTGAGCGAACATCCGAGTGAGTGAGAGGCCATCCCTATATGGGATTCGAACCCGTGGCCTTGGTGTTATCAGCACCGCACTCTCCCTAGTGAGCCACGGGCCGGCCCATGGGTCACCTACTTTTAAGGGAAAGAACCCCAAAGCGATAAAGCTAGAAGGTTGAGGACTCTGGCCGGGACACTTGCCCTCCTATAACTCAGCATCTGTCAGCGCTCCCATTACCAGGTGCTATTTCCAGAGTCCTGGGCCTCCGGAGAGGAAAAGGGAGGGGCGCGGGCGGAGAGACCAAGGGAGACCCGATAGGCTCCTCCCAGCAGCCCGGCTGCAGTTCCAACTTTTAGCCACTCAGGGGCTCCCGAGCCCAAGCACAGACCAACAGTGAAGGAGGGAGTAAGGAAAAGAGAACTAACGAGCCTCTAGAGGACAGCTTGGGACGTCAGGGATGATCCTGAGAAGAGAGGTGACTCAGGGGTCATCTGCTCTGAGGCTGCAGACCCTTCGCATGGTCGTTGGGAAAGCATCCAGCCTTAACCCTTCTCTCTAAAGGGACTTACGGCATTGGAAACCAACTCCCCACCCCTTACCCTCACCCCCTTCTCTGTGGTCATTTCCTCCCTTGCGCGTTTCCTCCTCCCCTCCCCCATCCTCATGGTGGGAACCATCCCCCAGCCTGTCAGCGTCCTGGGGAACGTTCTCACCCTGGCTGAGTGCCAAGCTGTGGACTTCCTGGGCTTTGGGGCGGAGCTTGGCCGAGGGGAAGTCCTTTGGACAGGAGAGCCACCCAGTCCTGCACCGCCTGCCCACTTTCTCTCTCTCTGCTAAGCAAAAGGTTCATCTATCATTCTCTGTCACTACCGCCTAATTTCCTCCCCCTACAATAGAATTTCCTTGCCAGAGCAAAACATCCACTATCCGGAGGCGGTGGTCACCCTAAACATTGTGGCTCATAGTGGGAGAGAGGGAAAACACCTACTTAAGAACATGCCTTCCCCATTCCACTAGGCCTGTAGCGGGAAAAAGGGATTCAGTTGCCAGGGTCTCGAGGCAGGGAGTTTGTACATGGTAATGTGTCTCTGGCGGCTCCTTCTCGATCCTTCTCAGAAACCTTGGGTCTAAAGAAGTATACGAGGGCTGACCGGTTAGCTCAGTTGGTTAGAGTTCAGCCTTATTAACACCGAGGTCACAGTTTGGATCCTGATACTGGCCATCTGCCAAAAAATAAAATAAAGAAGTACACAGGTCTCTATACAGGTAAGCCTGGGAATAGGTGGATTTCTGCATATTTGACCTCTGCTAAGCTTCCATTTCCCTCGAATAAATCAGCTGAAATCTGAATTCACTTTTCCACATCCAGACCAAAGAAATCGTCCCAGCCCACTGCAGCATTAGTGGGCGTATTCAGCAAGAATGGGAAGGAGGCAGAATCACTCCAAATCTCATGAATAGAGACCAGGCCTGTCAGAGACCTCTGGCTCCTATCCAAGGGGTCACTGCTCAGAAACGATTTTGCATTTGGGGGAGGAGAGTATTCTGATATTGTCCACAAAAGGCCCTCAAGTGATGAAGTGAGAATTCAGTCCTGTGGCGCCCCCTGCCTCACGGTCCCTCAATGCCACTTTTGCATCCTGTCTGCCTGACGTCATCATCTGTAGACCTGTGCCAGATTCCCAAGTTCCTATCTTGAAACCTCAGCCCCCACACCCAGGGCCTAGGGGAGAGCCAATGTAGGTCACTGCAGCTGAGCCTGCAGGGCTGTCTGCTCCTTGAGCCTAGAGCCTTTCAAGCACAAAGAGGAAGCCTTGCAGAGAAGCAAAAGAAAGGGCTCTATGAGAATCAGAGGAAAGCATATTCCTCAAAAAAAAAGAAAGAATGAAAAAGGAAGAAGAAGGGCTGGCCCGTGGCTCACTCGGTAGAGTGCGGTGCTGATAACACCAAGGCCCCGGGTTCGGATCCCATATAGGGATGGCCGGTCAGCTCGCTGGCTGAGCGTGGTGCTGACAACACCAAGTCAAGGGTTAAGATCCCCTTACCGGTCATCTTTTAAAAAAAAAAAAAAGAAAAAGGAAGAAGAAGCAGGGAGAGGCCAGGAGTCAACTGGTTAGACTTGAGACAGGAAGAGAAGCTCTGCTCCTGAGAGCTGTCCGTGATGGAGGGCAGGCCCGCGGAGAGGGGCTGGGCATGATTCCCATCCCTGGCTTCCCCTCTTCTCCCCCTTGCTTTGTCTGCCTTGTAAGGGAACCCTTTGGATCTGGTGTCCATCCCCATTCTCCAGTCACTTTCCAGGCTCCAGTTTCATTCTCAGGAGCCTTTGTGATTTGCCTTAGAGACCCTCTGCTTCCTCTGCCCACAGTTTCGGGTCTCAGGAAGCTGGAGCAGGCCAGAGTTGTCCCCGCCCTTCTCTATTGAAAGACTTTTCCTGCTTATCCGTTAAACTTATTTTGCCCAGGGAACTTCCAACCCTCTGGGACCTTTTTTTTTTTTGATTCTCCCTACCCTTGCCTCTGAGATCCAAAGGGGTACGTGTTTGTGTATGTGTGTGTGGTCCTCATTTTCTTCTAGTTATGCATTGGGAGTCAAGGGTCTATGGCTGTAACTAGTTTGAGGTCCCCATGGCCAGCAGAAATAGACAAGGGACCAATTTCTACCTCCAGCCTCAAAGTGATTTAAACCACAAGCAATTGTTCTAACAGCCTCGGGACAAGAAGAAAAGCAGGTAAGATGGAGGAAGGATAAACAATTACAGTTCTAGCCTTCTCTTTCCTTTATTCTTCCCTCCAGTGTCTTCCACTCTTCTCTGAGATCTCAGCTACTCATTATGCCACTACCGTTGTGCCATTTGTCCTCATTTCCAGAATCCTTGCACACAAGAGGCACTCCATAAACTCCATAAATGCTTTTTTTTTTTTCCTTTTTGTCTTTTTTTTACTGACCGGTAACGGGATCGCAACCCTCGGTGTTGCGCCCGCACCGCGCTCAGCCAGTGAGCGGGAACCGGTCTCCACATGGGATCCTATAGAACTGATGGCTGGGGAACAAAAACCTACAGCAGTGGTTCTCAGACTTCAGTGTGCACCAGAATCTCCTGGAGCGCTTTTTAAAACTCACATTGTTGAGTTCTGCCCTCAGAGTTTCTGATTCAATCTGGCCTGGGATGGGGCCTGTGAATTTGCTTTTCTAACAGACTCCCAGGTGATGCTGACCCTGCTGCTGAGTCTGAGAACCATTGTCTGAGAGAAGCCCAGCCCCTCACCCCATGTTCACCACCAAGACCTGTTTGGTTCCAATTTTATATAGTTTAGGAAGAAGGAACAGGTGAGAATTGTGAGCACGTGACTCCTGCTCAGCCCTCCACCCCAAAGTGTACAAGGATGTTAGAAAGATAGGGCAAAGGTAAGCATAAATCGGCCTAGGACTGATTGATTATCCATTCTATCTTTTTAAATAGTCCATTGACTCCATCCGTATTGAAAGTCACTTCCCAAAAAACATGTTTTGCAGCAGCAACAGAGCACTAGGAATTTCCTGTGGCGAGGCAGTGCCAGCATGGGGAGGGGTGGTGCAGTGCTGAGCGAGCGCCTTCCCTTGGCTCGGGCAGGGCCACGTGCCCCACCCCCTCGTTTGCACATGTCTCTGCCGCCACCACCGCAGCAGCCGGGCTGTTTATGAGCGAGTTGTTGTGGTAGAAATGGAGCAGCCTGCACATGCCCAGGCCATGTGACCCCAGCAGCCCGCGTGAGCCTCGAGCCGGCACAAACACACTTGGCCCTGTCTTCCACCAGCTGGAGAAACAGGAGGCAAGATGGGGAAGAAGTGAAAGGGCACTGGGCTCCCTTCTTGTCACCTGGCTCTTTATCCTGCTTCTGTCTCCTTTTGTCTCTCCTGAGCCAGCAGGGGAGCAAACACCCAGGAAAGAAACATGGTTTTCCCAGGCATGTTGTCCTCCCAGGCAGCCCCTTGGCTTTTACATAACCCAGAGCCCTAAGCCCACAAAGAACAAAGGGCCTCCCCAAGCCAAGAACACAGACTGGCCCTCCCAGCCCTCTGTTGATGTGCTGATGGCAACCCAGAGCCAAGACTTCATTTCCCTGCAGCCTGGGTTCCCCAAATCAGGCTACATGTCCCCTCTTTCTAGGAAGGAGGATGCCACACACATATGCAAGCGCCCACTCCAGGAATAGAACAAGAGAATTCAGGGATTTATGGGTTTGGGGACATGAAGCAAAGGTTCTATCTGCAGTAGCAGTGGTCTGCGAGGTTAGCGGACAGGACGGGGAAAGCCGCTCAGCCAATTGGGGATAGGGAGGAGCTGAGGGCTGTGGGAGACCTGGGAGGGCTTTCACACTAACCCCTGTCCAGCTGGAGAACAAATGTGGGCAGTGTCCATCCCTCATTGAAGTGTTCCCTCCCATCTGCCTGGCCCTCCCAGCTGGGTAGTGGGTCCTTTCCTCACCATGCTAACCGAGACCCCCACCTGCAACCCTCTGCTCCCGCCCCCACAACCATGACCCTGTTTCTCAGCAGTGGTGCCTCTTGCTGGGAAGAGAGACTGTGCTGGATGGAGTCAGGCGGACAGTAGGTTAGCAGGAACAAGCAAATGAAATGAGCACGACCCACATTTCCTCGTTGCACCAGAACTTCGCAGATCCTGCATTGCAGAGCTAGCGGGTTTTTTTTTTTTTAATCTCCGCTGGGCCCCTACACACGTCTGCATTTTTGCAACCAGCACAGATTTTTTTTTTTTTTCCCAGGGTGCAAACTGCATTCTAATGAGCCAAAGCTCCTTCCTGAGGCATTGAAAATCTCTTTGGCAAATTGCTTCTTCCCCCCTTCCCTCCAATTTAGAAGAGGGGGAGGGATCCCAAATTTGTGAACTCGCATCCTCTCTCTTCTTTCTCTCCTTCCCCTGCCCCCCTCCCCCCAGATACCGCAGTCTTTCCAGCCCAACTAACAGCTGCAGACCCGGGGAGAGGGGTGGGAGGAGGGAAAGTGAGCCTTGTTCCTTCTTTCCACACAGGCTGAGCTGGCCGGGCGGGGGTTGCTTTTTTTCCTGGGCAACCCATTGCACCCCCCCTTCCCTCCTCATCCTAGCCAGTGTTTATGTAAGTCTCCCAGAAGCTACACACGGCCCCTAATGCAGTTCCTCCGAGGTCCATCCTGCTCACGAGGACTGTCATGAGCCTCTAGCCTTCCCAGGCAGCTGCATGGAGATCTGCAGAGGCCTAAGGAATGGGGAGACACTGGATAAGGAGGTTTGAGATGCAGCTTGTGGTAAGGCGGGGAGACGGAGGAGGCAGGCATACAGCGCCCCCATCCCCAACACACACACACACACGCACACACGCACACACATGCACACACACTCTCCTGCATCTCAGTCTTACAGAGGCTCAAGGACAGCCAATGGGCAGGTGCAGGGGCTGGAAGATGACACCACCAGTGGGCTCCAGCAGCAGCATGGCAAGATTGAACAGGCCTCGGCATAATATATACTGGATACTGCTGACCTCCACCTCAGGAAAAAAAACCCACGCCAGAAAAGGGGTCATCTGGGGCTTAGTCTTCCACTGTCAAGGACAGTTCATTCCACCTCCAGGATCCTGTGATGTAGGTGGGATCCTGGGCTCTAACAGGGGTACCCTCCTTTGAGTTCCTCAAAGCATCTGCTGAAGAAGCACTGGCCCAGGATGGTGGCTTTAGGAAGGGCTGGTTTTAGAGGCGCATAATGCTTAAGCAGGTATATGGGATGTTGTTTTTTTAGGGCTTTTTACACAATTTCTGTCTGTACTTGGTGGCCTTCCATGCTCTCTTTCTACTTTTTTTTTTCTCACACTCTCTCTCAACCAATCTATTCTTGATACAGCCCCCTAGAAGGAAGCATCACGGGGCTTTATAGGGCCCTGACCTGCCTGCTCTGCTCTCCATACCAGCTGCAGCGGTTCAGGTAGTGAAGAGAGTTCAGATGCCTCCTTAAGTACTCACCTCTGTAGTAGTCCCTGTGTAAGATTTTTTTGGTTTGTTGGTTGGTTTGGTTTTTTGCACTCTATTCTGTTCCCCTTCTACCTCTACGAGGGGAAGTAGTGTGGAGAGATGGAAGAGTTTAAGGGAAGAGGAACTTTGGCTGGAGTTAAGAGAGATTCTGGGAAGCTGAGGTACTTGGGGGGCAGGAACCAGGGGTGCTTTGGGCTTCTGTTCATGGTGATATACCTCACTTCCAAGCACCATCATTGCTGGGGAAACACCAGGATCAGTTTGCTGCTCAGACATCCTCCCTGGGGTAATCATTCTCTCTAGGAAGGGCAGTCTTGCTAACGGAAAGAGTTTCACCTTCAGGCCTGGGGTTGAACCCCCGGCAGTACCATTTTCATTGTGATGTTGATATTGACAGTGGTAGTTCCAAGAGATGATCTCCATCAGCTCCGCTATTCTTTGATGACATCTTCTCAGTCTTAAGTACTATACAGATACACCTTCCAGACAAATTGCCTAGTCCCAAGCCGGCCCGTGGCTCACTCGGGAGAGTGTGGTGCTGATAACACCAAGGCCGCGGGTTTGGATCCCATATAGGGATGGCCGGTTTGCTCACTGGCTGAGCGTGGTGCTGACACTACCAAGCCAAGGGTTGAGATCCCCTTACCGGTCATCTTTAAAAAACAAAAACAAAAAACAAAAAACAAAAAAACAAATTGCCTAGTCCCTCTGGCAGCCCAGGCAATTTACTAAATGTCTCTAAGAATCAGTTTCTCTATCTCCAAAATAAGAATGACACCTGCAGCATAGGGTTGTTGTGCATATTAAATGAGGCAATGTGTGTAAAGCCCTGAGCACAGTGCCTGGCATAGAGTTAGTACTTAATACATATTTTTTATTTCCTTTCCTTGGAAAAAGCAGTAGTGAGGTGAAGATAGAATTGGAGGCAAAGCACATCCATGGAACCCAGCCCTGGTTCACACATCACTCCCTCTTTCTCCATCTCCCCCGAAGAACAAATTAACTCAGACTTTGTCCCTCCTGTGGCATGTTCTTGAAGTTCTCCCCAAGATATTGAGGCTTCGGGTGGAGTAGGGAAAACTATCTGGCCTTTCAGGGACTAGAAAAAGGATCCAGTAGGAGAGGGAATGAATCTTTCCCAAGTGTATGCCTGGCTCCCTGATTGGGGGCATCCCCAGGGTTTCGGTCCCATGTTTGCATCACCTGGACAGACAGGTTTTTATACTGGGCAATGGTTCCTTTGTGAGAAAGGAGGGGGATGGGAAGGCACCTACTGAAACCTGACCTGTTTTCAGCAAGGACCCACCCTTAGTCAGTCAGTCAGTCAGTCAGTCAGTCAGTCAAGCAGTCAGCCCAAGATTTAGGCCACCCAGAATTTGCACAGGGCGTTGCCCTGTGACCCAGAACAACCTACTGGCAAGAAGAATAGATCTTGGATCAAACACATCCACCCACATCCACTCACAGCATTCACCCTCGCAGACTCAAACATGCAGTCTCACACAACCATACACAAACACACACACACACACACACACACACCAGAGCTTAGAGCTCTCAGTCCCTTTCCTTCCTCTACTCTATTTCTGCAGTCCAAAGAAATTGAGGAGACTTAAAGACATATTTGGAAACACACACACACAGGAACCAACACTCCCTCTAAATGGTGAGGTCAGTCCCCAGAATCCCAGACTCTGAGGAATCTAAGTAGAAGAGTGCACAACATGGAGCCAGGGCTGTACATTGCTGTGCCAGGTCTTAGATGTTCTTCTGTTCCAGAAAGATTCAATCTGAGCACAGTTTATTAAGAGTCCAGTTCCTTCTTGGGCTGAAAGGTGGGGTGTGTATGTGTGTGTGTGTGTGTTTTGAACTGGAATGTCCAGCGTAGAGATGCACCTGTTGTCTTAAGGTCAAGGTTGAAGTCAAAGACACATCAAGATTCTTTTTTTTTAAAAGATGACCGGTAAGGGGATCTTAACCCTTGACTTGGTGTTGTCAGCACCATGCTCACCCAATGAGTGAACCGGCCATCCCTATATGGGATCCGAACCCGGGGCCTTGGTGTTATCAGCACCACACTCTCCCAAGTGAGCCACGGGCGGGCCCGACACATCAATATTCTACTTCAGGTCCCCAAGGGCCAGATAACCCAGCCTTTTCCACCTCCCTTTGGTGGCTCTGGGTCTCATAGTCTCCGCCCTTCTCCCAGCAGATGCTGGTAGAGAAAAGAGCAGGGTAGACAGACTAGAAGCTTCTGGAGTCAAGGGAGAGACCTGCCTTTTCATTTTGTATACCTTTCACCAGTTATAGAAAAAAGACCCCAAAGTTACTTTCTTGTCAGGGAGAAAAGGAGAGGCCCTGCAAGAAGTGCAGAGAAGGGAGAGAGCAGAGGTGACCCCCCTCCTTCGCCTCCTCCTTCCCAGCCTCTGTCTTCATACCACACAGACTGCAAAACAACCCAGCTTCCTGCCAAGAGTAGAGTTAGGCTGACTGAATTTCAGCTCTCCCTGCCTCTGCTCCTTCTCACTAGCTGTAAACTCAGGGAGGGAGTCTTGACCCCTGGCCCTCCCCCTACAGGGACAAACACCCAGCAAGTAGACAGGGGGTGGGCAGGACCACCACAGCAGCAAGCAGAGCTGTGGGTTTCAGGGAGGACCCAGGACAATTAAAGAGGGTGAGCCACTGGTGGTGATGGGACTGGTGGGGAGCTAGACGTCATGCCAAGGGCCCTGACTCTGAGTCCAGCCCTGACAGATACCTGGACTCTGGCCCTGGCTCTGATGGACAGTCAGGAAGGTCACAGAGACAAGGCAGTGTAGGACATGGCTACTCACCTCCCAGATTTCCCTCCAAAGCCCAGCGGGAGGAGGGAGAGGGGGTGGAGGCTGAGGTCAAAACCAAGTTTTCCTGAAAAGCCTCTTTCCTTGTTTGTCCTAGCCCCTCCCAGTCCCTCCCACACTCTGCCGCAGCTTCCCAGCTCTGGGCCAAAGGGCAGGGCAGGGCAGGCCAAGGAAAAGCCCACTGCCCTCCCTCTCCTGCTTTTCTTGGAAGCCAGGGGAGCAACGCTAAGGCCTAGCCCATTCTAGGGAGGGAGCCCATGCTGAAAGCCAGAAGGTCAGTGGTCAAGCCAGTTGCCCAGCCACCTTTCCTTCAACCAGTCTCACTGTCCTCACTACCCAGCTCACTCCCTCCTCGATGCCCATATCCCTCTCTACCTCTTTGGTGGTGGTCATGCTTCCCAGGCATCCATTGGTATTGCCCCAGGAGCTGCCTGTGAACAAGGGGAGAAGGGCTTCCTGTGTGAAGAAAAGCCTCCCTAGAAGCACTGAGGCTAAGGAGGAATTAGCAGGAAGAGCAGGCAGCTCAGGCTCACTTGGCTGCTTGAAGAAGCTTCTCTCTCTCCCTACAACCTAAGCCCTCTAACAGGATAGACCTCTACTTGAACCTGTTTTTACTCACGGGCCAGTTGCGGCTCTGAAGGGAGAGGCTGGCTGTTTCTAACCCCTGTGCCCCCATCTCCCTGATGTTCAGTGCGGCAGATGAAACTAGCAGTGGATGTCTGACCTTGGGCCAGTCCCTTCTTCTAAGCCTCATTTTCCTCATCAGCAGAAGGAGGGAGGATTAAGAAGATCTCCATGTTCTCCTCTGAGTTACCTTCTGTGGAATCCACATGCTACTTTCAACTACTGAGGAGGGGAGATGGGGAAGGGTAGGGATCACTCTGCCCCCAGGGCCCTGCCTCACCTCTGCCCCATTACTTTAGGGCCTCAAAGCACTTTCACCATTAAGTTCCCTTCTGTTGTCCTTTTTATTTCCCAGACAAAGGGGGATGACTCACCCCAAAGTCACATCAGGTGGGTGCAGTGGTGTCATATAAGCATGCAGGGAGTTCCTAGGGACATCCCCATCTCCATGGCAACTCCTTTCCCTAGGGATGTCCTCCCTAAGGGGAATAGAAGCAAAAAAGGGTCATATTTCCCTTAGGTCTCAGGATCTGGATCCGCAGCAGAAGCAGCTTTAGCTTCTGACTCCAAGGAAATCTCCCTCCTCTGTTCGTTTCTCTCCCCGCGTCACAAGTAACCTGAGGGCGAGGTCAGTCCTGCAATCACTTGAAGCCCTCAGGTTTGCAAGGTTTGCAAAAAGGGCCTGTTAGCTTTGATCTCCCAGGGAGCAGCCAAGCTCGCCAGTCCCTCCCCAGGAATTCACATGCCCCGGCCATACAAGCTTTCCAAACACGCCACCCTGACTCTTCAGTGCACCCCACCCCACTCTCACCTCCTCCCTGGTCCCAGCGAGTGCTTTTGCAAGGCAGAAGGGGAAACATACGCAGCCCGACCACTTTGTCAGCGGACTACAAATCCCGACAGTCTTGGCGTTGCGCAGGCGCACGGAACGCAACGTGCCGGCTGCTGGAAAAGTGTGTCACTGGGGCACGAGGCGCTCCCTGGGATCACATGGTACCTGCTCCAGTGCCGCGTGCGGCCCGGGAACCCTGGGCTGCTGGCGCCTGCGCAGAGCCCTCTGTCCCAGGGAGAGGATCGGGCAAAAGGCGGCTGAGATTGGCAGAGTGAAATATTGCTGCTGAGGGAACGTAGCAGGGCACACGTCTCGCCTGTTTGTGCCTGGGTGCCCCATTTCTCCCCATCACCTACTTACTTCCTGGTTGCAACCTCTCTCCTTCTGGGACTTTTGCACCGGGAGCTCCAGATTCTCTACCCTGCAGCGCTGCGGAGCCGTCAGGCAGTGGCACCCCGTGCACTGCAGAGACCCGACCCTCCTTGCTACCATCTAGCCAGACTACTGCAGGCTGATTCCTCCCACAGACTCTCTCTGCTCTTCTCATGCAAAGCAGACCTCCGTTGCTTCAGCGTCCTACCCTTCTGCAGGGCTGCAGTCCGGCCACTCCAAGACCTTGCTGCAGGGCTCCTCGGATCCTGATCGTGAGCCGCGGGGTCCACTCCCCGCCCTCAGCCAGTGCCCAAGGGGCGACAGCTGCAATCGCAACCTCCAATTTGTGTCAAGGTCCAGTTTGAATGACCTCTCTCAGCCAGTGAAGACATGACGACACTGGACTCCAACAACAACACAGGTACTGAGATTCTTTTACCATCATCTTTCTTTCTCTGTCCCTGTCTCCCCACCTCCATCTACTCCTTATAACAAGAGGAACTTTCTAAGGGACTGGGGACTCCCTCCACCCAGGGGAATTTGTTAGTATGCTGAGGAGCCGTAGGGTGGAATTTCGAGCTGCATGTTCGAGCTGGGAATTTGCCCAAAAGCGCCCCCCCCAACCCCCACGCCTCATAGTCCCAAAGCTCCCTGAGCCCGAGGGACTCGAATCCCGGACAGGAGGAAATGGAGAAGCGGATATGAGTGGCGAGGTGAGCTTCGGGGGACTGAGAGCTTTAGAGCAGTGCTCCGAAACGCCCCCATCTATCCAGCCCCTGCAGCTGTGGTGTGCCTGACTTCCGAAAAAGGACCCCCTCCCTTCCCTTCCCTTCCCCTCCCGCTAGTTCCCGCAGGCTGGAAGGGAATCTGAGAAGCACTGGGGCGGTCGGGACAGAAGCGGAAGGGGGAATGGGTTGGATCTCACTGGGGAATCCTCAGTGACAGGAGGAAGCGGCACTTGAGAAGTCCGGAGCGTGGTGCTCGGCCTCAGGGAGGGCACCCACAGCGCCCGGGCCGCTGGGAAAGCTCACATGGCCGCAGAGCCGGGCCCACGTGCTGCGTTTGTTTTCATTCAGCAGAAGCCGTGGACGCCACCCCATTGGTGGTTACCTCCAGGCCCGGTTACATAATGAGCTCCGCCCCCCCGGTCGCCCCGGCAACGCGTGTGTTCCCTTCTTTCCTCCCCTCACTTGCCCCGGCCCAGCTCGCGTTTTGGGCCCAGCCCACCATCCGGAGGCCGGGGGGTGGGGGGCGGGG
>NW_007728615.1:146123-164687 GCF_000696425.1 Galeopterus variegatus | reverse complement strand
GGGGGGGCGGGGCTGCTGCTCCCGATTGACAGGAAGCAGAGAGGGCGGGGCCTCGAGTTCCGGGGTTTCTCGTTGGGGAGCCACGTGCTAGAGGCACACGTGGAGCGGGGACGTGAGGCCGGCTGAGGGCCTGGCTCCCGCCCCGCCCCGCCCCGCCGAGATCTGGGTGAAGCTGGGCTGACTCACCACCCCCGCTTGCCTCCTTTTCCTGTCCGCCTGCCCGGCAGCCTCCCCTCCATCACCGAAGCTGAGTAAGATGGAGCCATGCCTGACCTCTCATGGCCTCATGTTTACACTCCTCAAAGGGGCCTCACACCTAACCACCCTTCTTCTCACTCCTTTCCTTTTTATTCTCTTTGCACCTGCTTCACTGTACTGCGTTTAGGCTCAACTTCTCCACATTCCGAATCCTTCCTGTTCCCCAAGCATCTCTTTCCTTAGTCCTGCAAGCGCTGTCTTCCCCCCACCTCCATCAAACAAACAGCAGTTTGCCTCCTAAGGACTCCCCCCAAGTAGTTACATCCCAGAATCATAGCTAAAACCATAATGTCTTTCTCTCTCTCTCTTTTTTTCTTTGTCACAGAAAGGAAAACTAGACCCAGAGAGGGGAGTTTATTTACTCTTAAGTCACAAAGCAAGTTGGTGATGATAGATCTAGAACTAGACTCTTATGAGTGTGCCCCTCACTTCAGGCAAGAGGTCTGTCTGGATGAAGGTCTCACTCCCCTTTTGGGGACAGATAAA
The DNA here is from genome assembly GCF_000696425.1 of Galeopterus variegatus. Classification (NCBI taxonomy): domain Eukaryota; kingdom Metazoa; phylum Chordata; class Mammalia; order Dermoptera; family Cynocephalidae; genus Galeopterus; species Galeopterus variegatus. The sequence goes on along the minus strand of NW_007728615.1, from coordinate 163,943 downwards.
CTAGGTCAAGTTCATTTACCACCAAACAAATATCCCATCCCCCACCTCAGTTGAAACTGTAGGAGCTGATCTGTTGTGCAACTATTTTACAGGGAACTGGGTTCACCCTGACCAACCTTGAGCTATTTTAGGGCTGCCCTGCCCAGTTAAGTGTGTGTCAGTGGGTGAGCAAGACATGTGCTTCTGTAGACTCGGTGGCATAGCATGTGTCAGCTCCCACGTGTCCTGGGATCCTCCCTTCTGCCACCCCACCCATGGCAGTCCAAGCTAGGTGCTTGGCAGAAGTGTGGCAGACAGGTCACCTTTTTCTCTTGCTAATACCATGGGAGCACATCCACCTGGTTGGCACTAGGGGGCCAAAGTTCCCAAGTGGTCAAGGAGCCAAGGTCACTGTCAAAAGGCTGAATCCTGGAAGGGGGAATTCCTGAGCCCTGGACAATTTGTACTTCACTTCCACCTCCTGCAACTTGCCCCGCTAAGTTCTTCCTGGACTGAGATATAGTCCACTGTGACTCACTTTCTTGGAGGGCAGGGGATCCAGGCTGGGCAGGTTCCTTCCCTTTAGTACCTTCAGAGAATATGTCTCCCAGTTTGTGGGGAATGTGACTGTCTTTTGTAAGACCTCCACTCTTTACTATTGGCTAGCTGACCCTCCATGATCCATGCTCTCATTCCTGAAATGGTCTTGGTGTTGAAATTGGCAGCTGGTTCGTTCGTTTTTTTTTTGAGATTGGGCACCATGAATGGCACTCCGTTGCTCATTCCATCACCAGTTCTGCCACTGACAGACAAGTAAGTCATTAGCTGCAGTTGATATTCTCAAGGAAGATGTCAAGGGCAGGGGCATACATGCATGAGATACCCACAGGGGTCATGCCTCATACCTGAAGCAGAAGCAGAATGTATCCTGCAAAGAGTCGTTGTTGGCCATGCCATGTCTAGCATGTGTTGGGGAGTTGCTAATTAACTCCAAAGTTAGGGGCTCCACATGGTTAACTTCTGAGCGGCCAGCAGTGTCTTGGGGAGACAGATGGAGGATGAGCACTGTGGTGCCCTAGGACCAAAGACATGCCTAATACCCCCTTCCTTTGTGTTCTCCCGCCAGGTGGCGTCATCACCTACATTGGCTCCAGTGGTTCCTCGCCAAGCCGCACCAGCCCTGAGTCCCTCTACAGTGACAACTCCAATGGCAGCTTCCAGTCCCTGACCCAAGGCTGCCCCACCTACTTCCCACCGTCACCCACTGGCTCCCTCACCCAGGACCCAGCCCGCTCCTTTGGGAGCATTCCATCCAGCATGAGTGATGATGGCTCCCCTTCTTCTTTATCTTCCTCATCGTCATCCTCCTCCTTCTATAATGGGAGCCCCCCAGGGAGTCTACAAGTGGCTATGGAGGACAGCAGCCGAGTGTCCCCCAGCAAAAGCACCAGCAACATCACCAGTGAGTAAACTTCCAGCTGATTGGGGGAAGGGAAGCAGCCCAGGGATAGGTTGGGAGTCGGTTTCCCTGTGACACAGTTATTCTCAGGACCCACCCTTGCCTCAGGGATTTCTCCTACAGTTCTGTCAGCCCCTGTCCAGTCCAGTCTAGTCATTCCAGTGCCCTCTAGACACCAGAGCTCCTCCTTAGCTTTTCCCTCTCATATCTCTGGCCACTTAGATGGGCCTCTCCTGCTCACCTACTGCTCGTCTCTTCCCGCAGAGCTGAATGGCATGGTGCTACTGTGTAAAGTGTGCGGGGACGTGGCCTCGGGCTTCCACTATGGCGTGCATGCTTGTGAGGGCTGCAAGGTGAAGTGGGATGGGGATAGGGGCAGGGGGTAAGGGCTGGGGCAGGTGTGACCCCCTCCCCCAGGACACACTGGCCTGACCTAGAGGGAGATGCTCACTAGCTGCCTCTGCCTTCCAGGGCTTTTTCCGTCGGAGCATCCAGCAGAATATCCAGTACAAAAGGTGTCTGAAAAATGAGAACTGCTCCATCGTCCGCATCAATCGTAACCGCTGCCAGCAGTGTCGCTTCAAGAAGTGTCTCTCCGTGGGCATGTCTCGAGACGGTGAGGTGGCATCGCCACATCCTCCCCCTTCCTTCCACCCAAAGTTTCTGAATTAATCCTTCCCTTTTAAAGAAGTCCCAAACAGAGACACAGCATACTGTGAATCTCCTTTGCATGGAGAATGCCCGTATTTCATCCTCTTGGGTCAACACGCACTTCTTTCCCATTGGTCCCTCTGGTCACCTCTTATTGGCAATCCTTACTGGGACAACACCCTTGATGGGTGTGGCCTTGCTGGGTTTAGTTTTGGTGTGGAAGCCCAAGCCTTTAGGGTCTTCCCCTTTCAGGAGAAAGGAAGGAAGGAAGGAAGAGAAGCATGCGAGTGTGTTTAGGACTTCCTGACGGTGCTCAAGCATGCGAGTGTGTTTAGGACTTCCTGACGGTGCTCTCATCCTGTTGCAGCTGTGCGTTTTGGGCGCATCCCCAAACGAGAGAAGCAGCGGATGCTCGCTGAGATGCAGAGTGCCATGAACCTGGCCAACAACCAGTTGAGCAGCCAGTGCCCGCTGGAGACCTCACCCACCCCACACCCCACTCCAGGCCCTATAGGCCCCTCGCCACCCCCAGCTCCTGTATCCTCACCCCTGGTGGGCTTCTCCCAGTTCCCACAACAACTGACACCTCCCAGATCCCCAAGCCCTGAGCCCACAGTGGAAGATGTGATATCCCAGGTGGCCCGGGCCCATCGAGAGATCTTTACTTATGCCCATGACAAGCTGGGCACCTCACCTGGCAACTTCAATGCCAACCATGCATCCAGTAGCCCTCCAGCCACCACCCCACATCGCTGGGAAAGTCAGAACTGCCCACCTGCCCCCAATGACAACAACACCTTGGCCGCCCAGCGTCATAATGAGGCCCTGAATGGTCTACGCCAGGCCCCCTCCACCTACCCTCCTGCCTGGCCCCCTGGCCCTGCCCACCATAGCTGCCACCAGCCCAACAGCAACGGGCACCGTCTATGCCCCACCCACATGTATGCAGGCCCAGAAGGCGAGGCACCTGCCAACAGTCCACGGCAGGGCAACTCCAAGAATGTTTTGCTGGTGAGGGCACTGGGGGAGGGGGAGGGGGAGGTGGGCAGGCAGGGGGCTGGCCTGGAATAAGGAACATAACAGAGCAGCTGGGTGTTCCTGGAGACTAAGTGTGGGGATATCCTCTTCCCAGGAGAGGACGTCCTGCCCTGCAGTCTGGGCTCTGCCTGGGAATCCCCAATCTCCACCTGGCACCTGATTGCTACTTTACCTGAAAGGCCTATCCTCCAAGGCCACAGCCCGTAGCCCAGGCAAAATCTGGAGCCCAGCCCTGCTGGGAGGGTCCATCTGAGCCAGCCTGGTTAACACTCCTCTCCCAAATCCCTTTCTTCCCCAGGCATGTCCCATGAACATGTACCCACATGGACGCAGTGGGCGAACCGTGCAGGAGATCTGGGAGGATTTCTCCATGAGCTTCACGCCCGCTGTGCGGGAGGTAGTAGAGTTTGCCAAGCACATCCCCGGCTTCCGTGACCTTTCTCAGCACGATCAAGTCACCTTGCTTAAGGCTGGCACTTTTGAGGTGAGTGACTCTTTGTGCTCCCTGCTCTTGACCTTGGGAAGGATCCAGCAGAAAGGCTTGGTGTATGGGGTGGGCAGGGGCTCTGAAAGGCGTTGGAACCCTAGCATCTTTGTTCTTACAGCCTCTGACTGTAGAACCCCTCACTCCTGCCTCTGGGTGGCTGAAACTTCTGTCATCTCAGCTGGAGTTTAATCACAACCCATTACATTAAAATAACGCTTTAGTGTACATTGCTGTCCCCATTCTAGACATGAGTAAATTAACTTGTGACCTGAGGTCACAGGTAGTGACAGAGTTGAGACTCAGATTCAGACCTGTTGGATTCTGAAGCCCATGGGGTGCTCCCCCTGCTTCCACCTTGGGCTCCCCATTGCCCATCCAGAAACAACCCCCGCTCTACTGAGAAACCTAAGGCAGCACAACTAAACCCTTTGGCAAACTTTAGGGGCAACTTGGCAAGTGCTTCTCCCGCCCCACCCAGAATGACTGTCCACCTCCCCCACCCCCACCCCGTTTAGGTGCTGATGGTGCGCTTTGCATCGCTGTTCAACGTGAAGGACCAGACAGTGATGTTCCTGAGCCGCACCACTTACAGCCTGCAGGAGCTCGGTGCCATGGGCATGGGAGACCTGCTGAATGCCATGTTTGACTTCAGTGAGAAGCTCAACTCCCTGGCGCTTACCGAGGAGGAGCTGGGTCTCTTCACTGCAGTGGTGCTTGTCTCTGCAGGTTGGTCAAGCTCTCGCCTGACCAGGGGCCGGGGGGGAGGAGGCAGACGCAGTTCAATTGAACACACCTTTTATGGAGTACCTACTCTATGCCAGGCCCCGCACCGGGCACTGGGAATACAGACATGATTCAGACACAGTCTAGCTTGGGAAACAGACTCATGCCCGACTAATTATAAAACAGTGAGATAAGTGTCACAGTAGAAGCATGAACCAAGGAAGCACAGACAACTATTTCTGCCTGGGGGAGCTGGGGAAGGAGGTGACACTTGAGTGGGGCCTCAAAGGACAAGTAAGATATTGCCAGGCAGAGAAAGGGGGAAGGGCATCCCAGGCAGAGGGAACTACAGAGCAAAAAGCAAGGGATCTGGGATATGTTTGGCCTGTTCAGGGAAGGAGAGTGGCCTTGTGGGATGGGAGGTGACCAGCCCTGCTGAGCCCACGCTCCCAGCATTCAGGCACCTCCTGCTCTTGGGGCGCTCCTTCTCCGGCGGCCCCGTAGGCCTTCTGTGGGGGCTTCAGGGAGGGGCTGCACTGCCTGTTGGGTCCTCGCAGACCTCTGGGTCCTCGCAGACCTCCGGGTCCTCGCAGACCTCCGGGTCCTCGCAGACCTCCGGGTCCTCGTCAGAGGAGCTCAGGGAGCCTGCCTCACTGCTGTCGTCTTCCCCACAGACCGCTCGGGCATGGAGAATTCCGCTTCGGTGGAGCAGCTCCAGGAGACGCTGCTGCGGGCTCTTCGGGCTCTGGTGCTGAAGAACCGGCCCTTGGAGACTTCCCGCTTCACCAAGCTGCTGCTCAAGCTGCCGGACCTGCGGACCCTGAACAACATGCATTCCGAGAAGCTGCTGTCCTTCCGGGTGGACGCCCAGTGACCCGCCCGGCCGGCCTTCTGCCGCTGCCCCCTTGTACAGAATCGAACTCTGCACTTCTCTCTCCTTTACGAGACGAAAAGGAAAAGCAAACCAGAATCTTATTTATATTGTTATAAAATATTCCAAGATGAGCCTCTGGCCCCCTGAGCCTTCTTGTAAATACTTGCCTCCCTCCCCCACCACTGAACTTCCCATCCTCCCCTATTTAAACCACTCACTCTCTCTGCCACCCTTCTCTAGCCCCGATTTGTTCTGTTCCTGTCTCAAATCCAATAGTTCACAGCTGAGCTGGCTTCTGTGGTGTGTACTCGTTTGGGGGTTAGGGTGAGGGGACACTGCCAAAGCTGGGGGGGCCACCTCTCCATCTGGTCAGTTTGTGGGGTGAGTACTCTGCCAGCAGATGGGAGGATATAGGGAAACAGCACACAAGTCTAAGGGGGGTGCCCAAGGGGGTTATTTTCATCATATATTTATTACATAAATATATAGTAAAATAGACGAGCAACAATTACCATAAAAATATCTTTCTTTAAAATCCTGACCCAAAACACAACGGGGTGAAAAATCGCACATAACAGACATACTGATTGTCAACATGGGGCAGGAGTAGGAGCCCCTCAAGTCACCCCTACCGGTCCCACCCCTCCTTGGGGAAGGGACCTACCTCCTTCCCTGTTTCTGGCCACAACCCCCCTCCCCCCACCCCAGCACCAGCTTCTCATACATTCAGTAGCGCCTCTGGGCAGTGCCCCCCTCCCCCCACCCAGGAGTTCCCAGGGCAGGAATTACTGTCCCCCTTATGGACGGTGTCTATGTCACACGCCCTGCCCTCTCCCAGCCCTGCAGACCCGCCACCAGGGGAAGGGGTAGGGGCTCCTCCCCCACCCTCCCCAAGTCTGAGCAGGGAGGAGGCTGGATGAGGTATGTGTGTTATGAGTGATGGGAGGGGGAATACTGAGATGGAGAGGCGGGTGGTGGGGGCTGGGTAGTGGTCATGGCTCTGGCACCCCCTTGTCCTGGCCTGGACCCCTCATCCTATTCCCAGCATCCCATCCTCCCACCAATACTGCACCTGCTGCCCCACTCTGCCTGCCCTAGTGCCCCGGGCCAATACTGGGGGAGGCATGCTAAGCACCCACATCAGGGCCATCCCCCTCATTAGCACCAAGGGCCCCCAGGAGAGGGCCCTGTCCCCCACTTTTCCAGCAGGGACTGGGACAGCTGCCTCTCTAGAGCAGGAGCGTGGCACCCCTGAGTCTCCCTGGCTCCTCCCCCACCATGTGTGCTCACTCACACATTCACGCCGAGAAACACACACACATGCCCCACAGCACAGAGAGTGGGGGGGAGGGGTCCGGGAGTGGAGGGGGGTCACAGCTCATATGATTGGGGAGGGTGGGGGATTCCCCAGTGCCTGTAAGAAGTCAAGGCTCTTCAAGGCCTTTTCTCCACTGTGTCCAAGGCTGAGAATGGGGATGGAGGGGTAGGGGTGGGGATGGAGGAATGGGATGGGGAAACAGCAGACAGGTCAGGAATTCCACTGGGCCCCCAGGCATGGGAGGAAGGTCCAAGAGGGCTTACCCATGGGACTGGAGTAATACAGGAATCAATACTCCAGGAGAGAGAGAGGATAGAGACAGACAAAGACAGCAGGGCAGCCCAGGGCCCGAGGGGGGCGGGGCAGGCACATGCACAGGTGACAGCGGATGCTCCTGCAGGCCCACCACCCCCATTGGAACACCTGAACAGTGGGGGAGGGACAGTGTCCTGACGGGCAGCATAGCCTTGCCTTCCCATGCATTTTGTGTGTGTGTGTGTGTGTGTGTGTGTGTGTGTGTGTAGGGGGCTGTGGCAGGCTGAGGATCAGGGTGGGGTGGCAGGTTCCCCACTGCTTAAGACATTTTTGCCCCAATAGTGCAAAGCGCAGGAAGCCCTGGCACCCCTCCCCCCACCCCCTGCCCCATTCCCCATGGCTTCCGGGGGCATCTATGTCCACCCATCCATCCCTGCCGACATGCAGCCCTGAGCCCGGTGCCCTCTGGTCTGCTCTGTCCCTCCCCCCTCCCCTCCCCCACCCATGGGAGGGCCACCTCCTCCCTCCCTCTCTCCCCTGAAGACTGGGCGATGGCCCAAGGGAGGAGGAGGGCAGCTCGCCCAAGTGCAGACCAACAGAGCACTCCTCACCAGGAGGGTGGGAGGGGGCTCAAGCCAAAGTCCCTGAATTAGAGAAAAAAAGGGGGATAAGGGGGTCCCAGGGGCAGAGGGGCAGCTGGCATAAAGAGCTTCAAAGAAAAAGGAAGAGCACCAACCGCCCCCGCCCCCAGGGCCCCAACTAAGTGCCATTTATCTAAACGCCCCCCTTACGGTGCCTGCCTGCCCAGAGCCTGGGTTAGCCATTTAGTAGGAATGGGGAGGAAGGAGGACAGAGGTTAGAGAGAGCCCAGCAGACAGACGGGAAACAGGGAAACAGAGTCCTACAGGGGTGGAGGCCATGGGAGACGCTCACACACACCCCAGCTGCCCAGTGCAGCAGCATCTGGATTGGAACTAATACTGCAGGATGCAAGGAGGGCAGGAGCTTGAGCCACAGTTTTTCCTGTGTAGGTGCCAAGGCGCGGAAAGAGGGGGGACAGGGAGAGGCCCCTGGGGCCGGGCACTTGGAAGGGGAGCTGTGTGGGCAGCAGGGCAGGCTGGTAAGGGGCCAGCTGGCATCCAGCATGAGAGGTAGATGGAACTCAGCGGGCACGAGTGGCAGAGAGCAGAGGAAGTCCTGGGTGGGGGTGCCAAAGGGGCACAAAAGGAGGGGCAAGGCAAGGGGGTGGCCAGGACCCTGTTGTATGAACTCACAGCTCTGATCGGCAGCCCTACCCTGGGGGATCCGGTGTGGGGGACATTTCTCTCTGATTTGGGGGGAGGAGGGGCAGCTCTCAAAGTGCATGGGGTGGTAAGGGGGGTCCCACCCCTCTGGCCAGCCTCAGTTAATAACTTAATATCATCTCTCTCTCTCTCTATCGCACACTCTCTTTTTTTGTCTTTTTCTCTCTGTCTAGTTTTTCTTCATTTATCTTCTCCCCTTGTTTGGTTTCCAAAGTGCAGTTAAAATGACCATAGTTTTTAACCTGCAGGGGAGGAGCCAAGCTAAGCCATTCTTTGCACCCAGGCATCTGGGGAAGTAGAGAAGTCCTCAACCTGAAGGGGAAATCTAGGCCAAGGAAGTGGGTGGGGGGCTCTCTCTTGTGTGTGTGTAGGGGATGAGCTGAGGGCACTTTCCCCATCCCACATTCCTCCCTCCCCTACGGTCAAAATGGCTTGTCCCCTCCTAGTTCTCCCTCCCTTCCCCTACCTTCATAAAGGACGGGGTCCTGGGAACTGCAGGACACGGTCCCCCCGCCTCCCACACTGTCCTTTTCATAGCAAGTTCATTGTTTGCCCTGTCCCAGGGCTGGAGGTTCTGAGGAGGGACCTGGGCAGTGCGGGTGTGTGTGTGGGAGCTGCATCTATCCAAGGACGAGAGGAGGAGAGAAGAGGTGTGGGGGGTCTCCCTCGGCCCCCGGCTCGGCCCCTTCTCTCCAGCTCCTCCCCACCAGCTCCGCACACCCTCTGGCCGCCTGAGGCTTTAGACTTCCTGATCCTCAAAGACCTCGAGGAAGAGTGGGGGGAAGAGTTCGGTGGGGCACTCGACTTTCATGTGGAGGAAGCGGCTGGCGTGGCAGGCCCCGATCATGCGGAGGTCAGTCACCTTCATCAGCAGCTTGGGCCAGAAGTGCGGAATGTTGTGTTTGCGGTGGTTGACGTAGTGCTCGAACGCCAGCAGGTACGCCTCCTGACTCTTCTCGATCTTGTCCACACACAGCAGGCCCGAGCGGTCTGCAGGGAAGGCAGGCCATGAGGGGTGAGTGGCCGAGGGCCTGGGAGGCAGGTGAGAGAGGACAAGAGGGCACACAGAGCCAGCGAGGGGGCTGGGGCTGGGGGTGTAAAGGGGTATGGTGGGCACACGAGGAGGACAGGGGGACAGAGGTGGGGCTGGGAACAGACAGGAGATTTGGAGATAGGGGAGGGCTGGAGTACAGAGAGAAGGCTGGCAGTCAGAGAGGTGGGGTGGCAGTGGGAGTAGGGAGCGGACTGGGGGACAAGAGAAGGGACTGAGAGATAGACGAGGGAACGGGAGAGAAGGTAGAGGAGAACAAAGGAGGCATGGGGAACAAAGGGTCTGTGAGTGACAGAGAGGATGGGGGCAGAGGGAAAGGATGGGGCGAAGGCTGGATAAGGAACACAGCAGGGCCTGAGGAACAGGGTGGGGGATGGGGACAGAGGACGGCCTGGATGACAGAGAGGTAGACTGGGGGAAAGAAGACAGAAGAGGCATGTTTCGGGGTCAGAGAAGCTGGGGAGCAGAGAAAAACTGTAAGATTAGGAAGGGGGACAGCAACAGGCCCAGGGTCTAGCCCAGCTCCGGGGCCCCTGGAGGTTTCCAAGTCCTCCCAGCAATCGGGGGTACCTGTTGACATTAGCAGCACAGCCTGCAGCAGAGCCACTTCCGTGTCATCCAGGTTAAAGGCAGAGAGTGACTTGCCCAGTTCAAAGATGGCATCAGAGACCACACCCAGGCCGCCATTCTTGAGCTGCTCCCGCTTGACAGCCATTTCCCCACTCAGCGTCAGGGTGTCACTCTCGGGGTCATAGCGGACAGCCGCCCGCAGGGACATGATCTCCATGCAGCACCCCTTCAGGAGGATGATCTGGTCTTCACAAGGCAGCTGTGGAGCGGCAGGGCCACAGGAGCACTCAGCTCAGCCCTCCCAATGTCCCTGAGTCTCCCTGAGAGCTCTGCCCTCAGCCAGTAACACAGAACTTTAACCTTGTGCTGGGCCATGTCCCTGCTCTACTTCATTTAAACCTCACAAATATGCCTATGAGTCAGGTTCCATCACCATCGCCAGCCCCACTGCAGAGGAGAAGACTGAGGTACAAGGGATTTAGGTAATCTGGCCAAGGTCACATAGCTAGTAGGGCAGCCTGTCTCCAGAGTCAGTGCTCTGAAAAATGAGAACTTTTGGGCTGGCCTGGAGTTGGGATGGCCAAGTAGATGTGCGGGGAGAGGGGCTGGGAGCCTGGCTTGTGCTGGAGATCAGCTAGCCCTAGGTGTGCAAATGCATCCACCTGCATGCGTGTGTGTGTGTGTGTGCGTGTACTGATCCACAGGAATTGCTCCCTGTCCAGAGAACCTCAGCTGAGCACATGCTGGGACCAGGTGCCCTGTGCAGCAGCTTCGTTTTCCCTCCAGCACCACACCATGTCTGTCTTCCATCTGCCACTCACCTCGGAGAACATGGGCAGTTTTTTGGCAAAGTCCACCACACGGGTGATGGCTGGGGTAATGATCTTGGTAAACTCGCTGAAGGCCTCTAGGTCCACCTTGTCTCCGTCTGGCATGGAGACGATGGGTGACTGGCCAATGTCATCCGGCTAGAGGGAGAGATGGGGGTCAGCTGGGCCTGCAGACCCCATGCAACCTCTCACGGAGGCTCCCTGCCCACCAGGGGGAGCTCCAAGGCAGCTCGGGGAAAAGGGGCGGCCAGTACCTGGCCCCAGCCCTAAGACTTTTCCTTCACCTTGGGGTGGAGGACAGACCAGAGCCAGAGCTCCAGGTCTGCTAATAATAACAATAGTAATAACAGAAGTAGCAGTAATGTAATCGTAATAGTAGCTATAATTATTGAATATTTAATATGTGATCTGGCATTAGTCTACATGCTTTACATATCTCGTTTAATCCTTACCACATTGCAATATCCACTATTTCACAGGTGAGGAAACTGAGGCATAATGCAGCTAAGTAATAACACCAAGGTCACATGACTAGTGCGTGGTAGAACCAGGCTTTGAACCCAGGCAGACTCCAGACTGTTACACACACATCTGCTCGGTACTGGAGCACCTGATCTTAACAGTGAATTGTTCCACCCTCTGGCACACTCCATCAGGAACCAGGGGCCAGTTTTTTGCTTTCCCCCACCATGTACAATCAATTGTCTGTCTCCTCCCAAACTGATCATTCACTTGGCAATCAGTTTTGCCAGGGTCTAACACAATGCCTGCCACCCAGCAGGTGCTCAAAAATACTGTTATTACGTCTTCACCCTGTCCTCCCAGTCACTGTGGGCAGGAAAAAGAGGAGGGGCTGCCCCTGCTCACTGGAAATTCCACGAGGAAGGCAAGGCCCCATCTTCATGGAGCTCCCAATCAGATGCAACAGGCAGGACCCAGATAGCAACGACATATACACAGATATACAAAGCCAGGACCGCCAAGGTGTGGAGAGAATCAACTTCGGGTGGGATTAAACTAAGAAGCCTTCCTGGAGGAGGCAAGACTCTGAGCTCGTCGCTCTCTCTGCCACTTGGCTGTTGCTCTCTCCATGCCTCCTGTCTCCTTACCAGGAATTTCCGCCTCTGCTTCCAATGGCTGCCCTGGGCATTGGTGCTGCGATGGGCCTCTGTGGCAACATGGATCAGATCCCACTCTTCAGGAGTGGGCTCTGGTCTCTGCTGCAGTGATCGAATCATCTCTTCCTTCCGCCGCCGCTCTCGGTTCTGCTCAATCAGCTTGCGCTTGGCTACCCGCTTCGAGTCGTCTAGAACCACTGTGAACAGACAGACACAGGCCCTTTGCATGGAGCTCTCCATCTCCTCTCTACGATCCTCTCAGAAACTACTCTTCCTAGCGTATGGGTTGGGGAAGTTAATTCCCAAATCACCTAGCAGTTGGCTGACACAAACTGGATCATGATTAATCACTGGGGCCATGTCCACTCCAATTTGGGCTGATCCAGAGGGACATCATGTTCTGGTCTAACAGGCTGTGGTGACAGTAGTTACTAGAAGATCCTGCCACCCAAGCCCTAGCCTATGAAAGATGCCCTCTCTCATCTAGAACTGGGGTTCCTTCCCTGGGAGTCAGGAACAATGTGCTAGGGTGGGAGCTCAGGGTTCGGGAGTCCTTTCTACCTAACAACTCCCTCTCTAAGGCCCTCAGGAAGGGAAAGGCAGATAGGCCCATGTGCAGGGCCCATAGAGGGATCCTGTTTCCTCTTCCCCAGGGACGAGGACAACAGGGACCAAGACTCTGAACATTCCACCATCAGTGTGACCTGGATTGGACTGTCACTCTGCCTTGTGGGCCCAGTGGGCACCTGGAAGAGATCTGCCATCTCTGAACTCAACCCCACCCATCTGACTCAATCCCCCTCACCCGTCCCCTTACAGTCCATGGCCATGCCCACGGCGATGCACTTCTTGAAACGACACAGCTGGCACTGATTGCGGGTGATCTTGTCAATGACACAGCAGCTGTCATATTTGCAGGAATAGGTGGGATGGAGGTTCTTCTGGATTGTGCGGCGAAAGAAGCCCTGGGGTGGGGGGAGATGGGGCACACTGTGATCACAACTTCCCTTTCTTGAACCAACCGTGCAGTTCACTGAGGGATGCAGAATGCAAAATCAGCCAGGGAACCTGGCATTCTCCTGACACTACAAGCCCAGGATATCTGAGAAATACATGCCCTCAGTGCCCAGGCTGCTGAGAGGTGGGGGTGCATGGGCAGCGGTGGGGGCAGAGAAGACTACAGTGAGCAGCTTTGGGCCTAGAATGGTCAGAGGTGCTATGAAGCCTAAAGGAGCAGCAGCCTTAGACACCCGATTAATACCTTATTTTCCACTTTGCTAAATGACTCTAAAAACACCACTGACCCAAAAACCATTCTCATATGCTGCCTGTTGCCCATGCACATGGAATTCATAAAACAGGGGGTGCAAAAAAGTCTAGCATTGGGTAGAACAGAACATTCTAATAGCTTGAACAGAAAATTTTCCATTCTATCAGGATTAGTCTTTGCTTTAAAGGAAAACCCTCAAGAATCAAGATGGTAGCAATGCTAGGAAGAGCTAATATTTGTTGAATGCTTACTATGTGGCAGGCTCTTAGCAAAGATAAGCCTTTTTCATGCATCACCACATTTAACCTTCAGGACAAACCCATGAAGTAGGAACTGTTGTTACTGCTGGAAACAGTAACAGTAACAGTTCTATTTAGCAGACTAGGAAGCTGAAACTTGGAGCAACGAAGCAAATAGCCCAAAGTCACATGGCTAAATGGGCAGCTGAGCCAGATCTGGGCCTCAGGTATGGGGCACCAAGGTCTGAGCTCTCAAATTCTGGGGTGCATTAAAGTCACCTAGGGCACTCACCAAAGATACAGATTCCAGGGCCTTGCTCCAGACCTGCAAAATCACTCTCTAGGGCTGGGGCCAAGGCATTCCTGTCTTTTGAGGGTGCTCCCTTGGGACTCAGGCGTCCTTGAGGGTGAGGATCCTTGCTCTATGCTACACTGCTTGTATTGCTTCCAGGAACACTGCTATGGAACTCTAAATTCCTGGTGGTCTTGGTTTGGCTGACACTAAGAAAGAGAGAAACTTCCAGCCTCAACACATTTAAAAATTATTCTGTTTCTTAGAAGGTCATACATTTTCAGGAGGTGATCTCAGGAGAGCCATGCAGGTTGAAATGACCAAAGTCAAATTTAATTAGGCCTCCACAAGCCTGTGACCTGGTCCCCTTTGCCCAGGAAGAACCTGCCATCCTCTTTCTCTGTTCCTCCACCACTGACTCTCACCCTTTCAGGTGCATCAGAAACACCTAGGGAGCCTATTAAAAGGCAGATTCCTGGGCTCCACCACAAAAAGGTCTGTTTGAGTAGGGGTGGGGTGAGACCTGGAATCTGCATTTTAAATAGTACTGCAGGTGGCCCAATAACCTCATTTTGAAAACCGCTGATGTTTGTTTCAAGTCGGTCTCTCTCTGATAGGCTTTGAGCAGCTTGAGGGCAGGACATACACTGCACCCTTCACACTTAATACGCTGATTGGGTGGATGGTAGCTGACGTTTATCAAGTGTTCTTATGTGCCTGGCACTGCTTTAAACACTCCATGTGAATTATCTCATTTAATTCTCTCAACAACTCTATGAGGGCGGTAGTACGATTATCCCTGTTTTATAGGTGACGAAACTGAGGCTCAGAGAGGTTAGGCAATTTAGTTGTGAGCGGTACAGCAGGGATTATGAATGAATAAACGAATGCATGAATGAGTAAGAGAGAAGAAATGATGACATAACAGGTGGGCTTTAGGTTTCATGTTTATAGAGCTTGTCCGTCGTGCCAAGGGCTGAGGGACTTAAACGGAGGGAGTTGGGGGCTCGGGTAGTGGGGGAGGGGCAGGAGACGGTTTCCATACCTTGCAGCCCTCACAAGTGATACAGCGGTAGTGATAACCAGTTGCCTTGTCCCCACACACGACACACTGCTCGTCTTTGTCCAGGTAACTAGGGATATACCCTGAGAGGGAGGAAAGGATGGAGGCAGGCAGGCATCGCTTGGAGCCCCAACAGAGAGGCACCTGCACTCTCCCCATCTCCCAACTTTTCCTTTCTGGCCCATTTCCTAGCCCAGCCTCCCTGATGGGTTCTTTGTCTCCAGGTAGAGTTCTGGAGACATAACTGGAGGTAATCTTGACCATCCCCTTCACTAGGAATATAGAGAGTTTCAGTTCTTCTGATTGCCCATTCAGGGCTTTTTTTCTTGCTCTAAGGGGCAGAGGATGGCAGAGAGAGAAAAACAAACATCAGCAGCTCATCTCAGGAGAATACAGGCCCAAGGTCCTCCAGCACAGGCCCTGACTCTAGTGCTGGCCTTAGGTGCGGGGTTGGTGGGGGGGGGTGTTATGGAAGAAGGGAAGAGGCCCGTCCTGACCTAATCCATTCCCCAAAGCTGGGGCACACCCCTCATCACCCCTTCACTCCCAGACATGTCTATCCCAAGCCCTCTAGAAGGCTCTTTCCCTGGGACACAGGAGCTGCTGGCACAGGCCCAGGCCCAGAAGAGGCCTGGCCTGCAGTCTGTTGGGGTTGGGGGTGGGGAGAAGGGGCACATGCAGCCAGGCTCACCTGACATGCTGGTTTTCAGGGAACATTGGCCGTTCTTTCTTTTTCGCTTTCCATCTGGTGACCTGGCACTGGGTGGGGGCAAAGTTGGCAGAATCACAGAGCAGTCTTTGGGCATCCCCCTTCTCATCTGAGAGGCTTATACAAACCCCCAGGCCCAAGTCCCTCCATCTTGTGTCCTCATCCTACCTCCCACCCCCAGGTCAGCTGACAAAGCTTAGAAGGGTCCAGCTATCTGGAAGCTGCAGGGAAGAGAGATAAGGGGCTTGGCTGGGGCACAAGCATGTTCTAGGGCCCCAACACACACACACACACACACACACACACACACACACTGCAGACCTTAAGCACCCACAATCCACAGGACATCCACATATTTAAGCTTTCAGTGCATGACAAATATGCTGAAAGAATCCTCAGGATATGCTTAAAGCTATGTAATCTTTAGAACACACACATATATGTGCAACATAACACCAGCACATATGAACAACTATGCAGCCTTCAGTATAAAACCAAGTACGGTAAATAAGCACCAAGATCTACATATTGATGTAACTTTCAGGGCATTCTCAAATGTGTTCTATGACCTCCAGGATAAGCCCATTTGTTACACAACCCTCTGGACCGGCATCTAATAATACCACTCCCTCCCCCAAGTGTGAACATGTGCTTCATATCTGGGTCCTGCACACATGCTGAATAACCTATAGCAATTGAAAACACTAGAGTCGCCCTGTTCACTGCCTCCACTTAACAGAACAGCACAGAGAGGCCCCACTTGTGCCTGGTGACACCATGTGTGGGAGTCAGAGCCATAACAAGGACCTTGAGCCTCTCCATGCAAGGTATTATTAGCAACCCTCAGCCACTGCACATATATGTCACCAAGCTCTCCACATACATGTTACATAACCTCAGCACACACAGGTTACATAACCCTTCTCCATGCATGCAAGGATTGTATAACCTCCCATACCCACCCTGCGTGTGGCATGTGGCACCACCCCTTCTCCTGGAGCAGATGTGGCTCCCAACACACTGACACAGTGACCTTGGCCAGGGTCACAATCACAGACAGCCTTGTGCTCCACGCCCCCTGGGGATTAACCTGTCTGCTTCCTTTGAGGCTGCAGGGTCAAGTCTCCCTACTGCCTTCTGGAGTGGTGGGTGCTGGGGAACTCAGGCCATCTAGGGCCTAGCTAAACAGGCCTCTTCAGCAATTACCAGACTTACAACCTCTGGGTGCAGTCCCATGGACAGCCACAAGGTGGCGCAAGGACATGGGGGAGGGGAGGGGAGGACAGTGGAGGAGGGGCTGCAGTCCTGGAGGGACTGGGAACCAGTATTCCCGCCTTTCTCCAAGCCTTAAGGGCAGACCCTCCCAGACCCACAGAACTCTGAGGAAAGAGGTATAGAGCCTGCAAGTGACAGCCACACAGCAAATCATCCTTCTCAGAATCACGCCCGGGATGAGGCTTTGGGAGAGGGGTGATATCCTGGTGCCCTACCCAGCCGTGAGCCCATCCACTTCCTCCACCCCTGCCGGGACCCAGTCTTGGGCCCCAAGGCTTTGCCTGGTCAGGCCTCTGGCTTCCTGGCTCAGGATCTGATCTCCTAGGCAACAGCCAGCCACACTGCTCCCCAGAGCACCCCCACCCCCACCCTCTCCCTGGCCATAGGCACAGGCTGTACCCAGCTCCTGGGGCACCATGCCAACTGGGACAGAGCTCTGTGCCACTTGGAGCTGATGGGAAAGGCAGAGACCCTCTGGGCTCCTCAAGGGCAACGCAGATCACAGGTAACCCATTGCTAGCTGTGTGTGCAGGGCTGACGTCTCACCCACGTGTAAGCAAAACCTTCATAGCTGGCATGCACTTCCACTTCCTGGGAGGAGCTCCATGGCAGTGCCCGCCCTTGACCATGAACAAGGAAGAACTTGTGGGGCTCCCAATAGATTCCAAGTATAAGCGTTGGCTGTGACCAATAGTTACCAGTGCATGGGCCCTGAAATGTCATGTTACATGCACCACGGCTTGTGGACCACATACCTGTGGTTAGATGGCGAAGGGGCTGGTAGGGAGAGGAAGAGAACAGAAAGGCTGTTTGGATCCCACATGCTCAGGTGAGGGCAGCGACGGGAGAGGGGATGCTAGGGGCATTGAGATTGCCCAGCACTGTCAAGGGAGGGGCCACATGCCTGCTGCCTATAATTACTCTGCTCCATATCACTCCCCCTTTCAGAATGGACATGTCCCAATCCAAGTGCCTAAGTCCCTGTTATATCTGAACACAACCTCATCTCCTGGAAAAGGGAGGTAGCAGGCTTGCTGGCCTCATGCCCCAGAGGTGCTTAAAGACAGTGTCTAAAAGACACCTTAGTTCCCTTTTTCCCAGCCAGGTGACCATGCCTGCTGCCTGAGAGCTGGCAGAACCTAGTTGCCGAACCCATTACCTGTTCTCCTCTGGGTCTGACCCACACTCCACCTTGCTTGGCTTCTGTTCCATTCACTTCAATTCCATCCAGGATGCCCTCCAGCACGCCAAGAGACTGGGGTGGGCACACTGGCCCCCCCGGCACGCCCACAGGCCACCCACCCCCCGCCACCCA
>NW_007728615.1:126917-146113 GCF_000696425.1 Galeopterus variegatus | reverse complement strand
CTGAGCCCGGTGCCCTCTGGTCTGCTCTGTCCCTCCCCCCTCCCCTCCCCCACCCATGGGAGGGCCACCTCCTCCCTCCCTCTCTCCCCTGAAGACTGGGCGATGGCCCAAGGGAGGAGGAGGGCAGCTCGCCCAAGTGCAGACCAACAGAGCACTCCTCACCAGGAGGGTGGGAGGGGGCTCAAGCCAAAGTCCCTGAATTAGAGAAAAAAAGGGGGATAAGGGGGTCCCAGGGGCAGAGGGGCAGCTGGCATAAAGAGCTTCAAAGAAAAAGGAAGAGCACCAACCGCCCCCGCCCCCAGGGCCCCAACTAAGTGCCATTTATCTAAACGCCCCCCTTACGGTGCCTGCCTGCCCAGAGCCTGGGTTAGCCATTTAGTAGGAATGGGGAGGAAGGAGGACAGAGGTTAGAGAGAGCCCAGCAGACAGACGGGAAACAGGGAAACAGAGTCCTACAGGGGTGGAGGCCATGGGAGACGCTCACACACACCCCAGCTGCCCAGTGCAGCAGCATCTGGATTGGAACTAATACTGCAGGATGCAAGGAGGGCAGGAGCTTGAGCCACAGTTTTTCCTGTGTAGGTGCCAAGGCGCGGAAAGAGGGGGGACAGGGAGAGGCCCCTGGGGCCGGGCACTTGGAAGGGGAGCTGTGTGGGCAGCAGCGCAGGCTGGTAAGGGGCCAGCTGGCATCCAGCATGAGAGGTAGATGGAACTCAGCGGGCACGAGTGGCAGAGAGCAGAGGAAGTCCTGGGTGGGGGTGCCAAAGGGGCACAAAAGGAGGGGCAAGGCAAGGGGGTGGCCAGGACCCTGTTGTATGAACTCACAGCTCTGATCGGCAGCCCTACCCTGGGGGATCCGGTGTGGGGGACATTTCTCTCTGATTTGGGGGGAGGAGGGGCAGCTCTCAAAGTGCATGGGGTGGTAAGGGGGGTCCCACCCCTCTGGCCAGCCTCAGTTAATAACTTAATATCATCTCTCTCTCTCTCTATCGCACACTCTCTTTTTTTGTCTTTTTCTCTCTGTCTAGTTTTTCTTCATTTATCTTCTCCCCTTGTTTGGTTTCCAAAGTGCAGTTAAAATGACCATAGTTTTTAACCTGCAGGGGAGGAGCCAAGCTAAGCCATTCTTTGCACCCAGGCATCTGGGGAAGTAGAGAAGTCCTCAACCTGAAGGGGAAATCTAGGCCAAGGAAGTGGGTGGGGGGCTCTCTCTTGTGTGTGTGTAGGGGATGAGCTGAGGGCACTTTCCCCATCCCACATTCCTCCCTCCCCTACGGTCAAAATGGCTTGTCCCCTCCTAGTTCTCCCTCCCTTCCCCTACCTTCATAAAGGACGGGGTCCTGGGAACTGCAGGACACGGTCCCCCCGCCTCCCACACTGTCCTTTTCATAGCAAGTTCATTGTTTGCCCTGTCCCAGGGCTGGAGGTTCTGAGGAGGGACCTGGGCAGTGCGGGTGTGTGTGTGGGAGCTGCATCTATCCAAGGACGAGAGGAGGAGAGAAGAGGTGTGGGGGGTCTCCCTTGGGTGACTGGCCAATGTCATCCGGCTAGCGTAATAACTTCGTATAGCATACATTATACGAAGTTATACGACCTGCATGCGTGCGTGTGTGTGTGTGCGTGTACTGATCCACAGGAATTGCTCCCTGTCCAGAGAACCTCAGCTGAGCACATGCTGGGACCAGGTGCCCTGTGCAGCAGCTTCGTTTTCCCTCCAGCACCACACCATGTCTGTCTTCCATCTGCCACTCACCTCGGAGAACATGGGCAGTTTTTTGGCAAAGTCCACCACACGGGTGATGGCTGGGGTAATGATCTTGGTAAACTCGCTGAAGGCCTCTAGGTCCACCTTGTCTCCGTCTGGCATGGAGACGATGGGTGACTGGCCAATGTCATCCGGCTAGAGGGAGAGATGGGGGTCAGCTGGGCCTGCAGACCCCATGCAACCTCTCACGGAGGCTCCCTGCCCACCAGGGGGAGCTCCAAGGCAGCTCGGGGGAAAGGGGCGGCCAGTACCTGGCCCCAGCCCTAAGACTTTTCCTTCACCTTGGGGTGGAGGACAGACCAGAGCCAGAGCTCCAGGTCTGCTAATAATAACAATAGTAATAACAGAAGTAGCAGTAATGTAATCGTAATAGTAGCTATAATTATTGAATATTTAATATGTGATCTGGCATTAGTCTACATGCTTTACATATCTCGTTTAATCCTTACCACATTGCAATATCCACTATTTCACAGGTGAGGAAACTGAGGCATAATGCAGCTAAGTAATAACACCAAGGTCACATGACTAGTGCGTGGTAGAACCAGGCTTTGAACCCAGGCAGACTCCAGACTGTTACACACACATCTGCTCGGTACTGGAGCACCTGATCTTAACAGTGAATTGTTCCACCCTCTGGCACACTCCATCAGGAACCAGGGGCCAGTTTTTTGCTTTCCCCCACCATGTACAATCAATTGTCTGTCTCCTCCCAAACTGATCATTCACTTGGCAATCAGTTTTGCCAGGGTCTAACACAATGCCTGCCACCCAGCAGGTGCTCAAAAATACTGTTATTACGTCTTCACCCTGTCCTCCCAGTCACTGTGGGCAGGAAAAAGAGGAGGGGCTGCCCCTGCTCACTGGAAATTCCACGAGGAAGGCAAGGCCCCATCTTCATGGAGCTCCCAATCAGATGCAACAGGCAGGACCCAGATAGCAACGACATATACACAGATATACAAAGCCAGGACCGCCAAGGTGTGGAGAGAATCAACTTCGGGTGGGATTAAACTAAGAAGCCTTCCTGGAGGAGGCAAGACTCTGAGCTCGTCGCTCTCTCTGCCACTTGGCTGTTGCTCTCTCCATGCCTCCTGTCTCCTTACCAGGAATTTCCGCCTCTGCTTCCAATGGCTGCCCTGGGCATTGGTGCTGCGATGGGCCTCTGTGGCAACATGGATCAGATCCCACTCTTCGGGAGTGGGCTCTGGTCTCTGCTGCAGTGATCGAATCATCTCTTCCTTCCGCCGCCGCTCTCGGTTCTGCTCAATCAGCTTGCGCTTGGCTACCCGCTTCGAGTCGTCTAGAACCACTGTGAACAGACAGACACAGGCCCTTTGCATGGAGCTCTCCATCTCCTCTCTACGATCCTCTCAGAAACTACTCTTCCTAGCGTATGGGTTGGGGAAGTTAATTCCCAAATCACCTAGCAGTTGGCTGACACAAACTGGATCATGATTAATCACTGGGGCCATGTCCACTCCAATTTGGGCTGATCCAGAGGGACATCATGTTCTGGTCTAACAGGCTGTGGTGACAGTAGTTACTAGAAGATCCTGCCACCCAAGCCCTAGCCTATGAAAGATGCCCTCTCTCATCTAGAACTGGGGTTCCTTCCCTGGGAGTCAGGAACAATGTGCTAGGGTGGGAGCTCAGGGTTCGGGAGTCCTTTCTACCTAACAACTCCCTCTCTAAGGCCCTCAGGAAGGGAAAGGCAGATAGGCCCATGTGCAGGGCCCATAGAGGGATCCTGTTTCCTCTTCCCCAGGGACGAGGACAACAGGGACCAAGACTCTGAACATTCCACCATCAGTGTGACCTGGATTGGACTGTCACTCTGCCTTGTGGGCCCAGTGGGCACCTGGAAGAGATCTGCCATCTCTGAACTCAACCCCACCCATCTGACTCAATCCCCCTCACCCGTCCCCTTACAGTCCATGGCCATGCCCACGGCGATGCACTTCTTGAAACGACACAGCTGGCACTGATTGCGGGTGATCTTGTCAATGACACAGCAGCTGTCATATTTGCAGGAATAGGTGGGATGGAGGTTCTTCTGGATTGTGCGGCGAAAGAAGCCCTGGGGTGGGGGGAGATGGGGCACACTGTGATCACAACTTCCCTTTCTTGAACCAACCGTGCAGTTCACTGAGGGATGCAGAATGCAAAATCAGCCAGGGAACCTGGCATTCTCCTGACACTACAAGCCCAGGATATCTGAGAAATACATGCCCTCAGTGCCCAGGCTGCTGAGAGGTGGGGGTGCATGGGCAGCGGTGGGGGCAGAGAAGACTACAGTGAGCAGCTTTGGGCCTAGAATGGTCAGAGGTGCTATGAAGCCTAAAGGAGCAGCAGCCTTAGACACCCGATTAATACCTTATTTTCCACTTTGCTAAATGACTCTAAAAACACCACTGACCCAAAAACCATTCTCATATGCTGCCTGTTGCCCATGCACATGGAATTCATAAAACAGGGGGTGCAAAAAAGTCTAGCATTGGGTAGAACAGAACATTCTAATAGCTTGAACAGAAAATTTTCCATTCTATCAGGATTAGTCTTTGCTTTAAAGGAAAACCCTCAAGAATCAAGATGGTAGCAATGCTAGGAAGAGCTAATATTTGTTGAATGCTTACTATGTGGCAGGCTCTTAGCAAAGATAAGCCTTTTTCATGCATCACCACATTTAACCTTCAGGACAAACCCATGAAGTAGGAACTGTTGTTACTGCTGGAAACAGTAACAGTAACAGTTCTATTTAGCAGACTAGGAAGCTGAAACTTGGAGCAACGAAGCAAATAGCCCAAAGTCACATGGCTAAATGGGCAGCTGAGCCAGATCTGGGCCTCAGGTATGGGGCACCAAGGTCTGAGCTCTCAAATTCTGGGGTGCATTAAAGTCACCTAGGGCACTCACCAAAGATACAGATTCCAGGGCCTTGCTCCAGACCTGCAAAATCACTCTCTAGGGCTGGGGCCAAGGCATTCCTGTCTTTTGAGGGTGCTCCCTTGGGACTCAGGCGTCCTTGAGGGTGAGGATCCTTGCTCTATGCTACACTGCTTGTATTGCTTCCAGGAACACTGCTATGGAACTCTAAATTCCTGGTGGTCTTGGTTTGGCTGACACTAAGAAAGAGAGAAACTTCCAGCCTCAACACATTTAAAAATTATTCTGTTTCTTAGAAGGTCATACATTTTCAGGAGGTGATCTCAGGAGAGCCATGCAGGTTGAAATGACCAAAGTCAAATTTAATTAGGCCTCCACAAGCCTGTGACCTGGTCCCCTTTGCCCAGGAAGAACCTGCCATCCTCTTTCTCTGTTCCTCCACCACTGACTCTCACCCTTTCAGGTGCATCAGAAACACCTAGGGAGCCTATTAAAAGGCAGATTCCTGGGCTCCACCACAAAAAGGTCTGTTTGAGTAGGGGTGGGGTGAGACCTGGAATCTGCATTTTAAATAGTACTGCAGGTGGCCCAATAACCTCATTTTGAAAACCGCTGATGTTTGTTTCAAGTCGGTCTCTCTCTGATAGGCTTTGAGCAGCTTGAGGGCAGGACATACACTGCACCCTTCACACTTAATACGCTGATTGGGTGGATGGTAGCTGACGTTTATCAAGTGTTCTTATGTGCCTGGCACTGCTTTAAACACTCCATGTGAATTATCTCATTTAATTCTCTCAACAACTCTATGAGGGCGGTAGTACGATTATCCCTGTTTTATAGGTGACGAAACTGAGGCTCAGAGAGGTTAGGCAATTTAGTTGTGAGCGGTACAGCAGGGATTATGAATGAATAAACGAATGCATGAATGAGTAAGAGAGAAGAAATGATGACATAACAGGTGGGCTTTAGGTTTCATGTTTATAGAGCTTGTCCGTCGTGCCAAGGGCTGAGGGACTTAAACGGAGGGAGTTGGGGGCTCGGGTAGTGGGGGAGGGGCAGGAGACGGTTTCCATACCTTGCAGCCCTCACAAGTGATACAGCGGTAGTGATAACCAGTTGCCTTGTCCCCACACACGACACACTGCTCGTCTTTGTCCAGGTAACTAGGGATATACCCTGAGAGGGAGGAAAGGATGGAGGCAGGCAGGCATCGCTTGGAGCCCCAACAGAGAGGCACCTGCACTCTCCCCATCTCCCAACTTTTCCTTTCTGGCCCATTTCCTAGCCCAGCCTCCCTGATGGGTTCTTTGTCTCCAGGTAGAGTTCTGGAGACATAACTGGAGGTAATCTTGACCATCCCCTTCACTAGGAATATAGAGAGTTTCAGTTCTTCTGATTGCCCATTCAGGGCTTTTTTTCTTGCTCTAAGGGGCAGAGGATGGCAGAGAGAGAAAAACAAACATCAGCAGCTCATCTCAGGAGAATACAGGCCCAAGGTCCTCCAGCACAGGCCCTGACTCTAGTGCTGGCCTTAGGTGCGGGGTTGGTGGGGGGGGGGTGTTATGGAAGAAGGGAAGAGGCCCGTCCTGACCTAATCCATTCCCCAAAGCTGGGGCACACCCCTCATCACCCCTTCACTCCCAGACATGTCTATCCCAAGCCCTCTAGAAGGCTCTTTCCCTGGGACACAGGAGCTGCTGGCACAGGCCCAGGCCCAGAAGAGGCCTGGCCTGCAGTCTGTTGGGGTTGGGGGTGGGGAGAAGGGGCACATGCAGCCAGGCTCACCTGACATGCTGGTTTTCAGGGAACATTGGCCGTTCTTTCTTTTTCGCTTTCCATCTGGTGACCTGGCACTGGGTGGGGGCAAAGTTGGCAGAATCACAGAGCAGTCTTTGGGCATCCCCCTTCTCATCTGAGAGGCTTATACAAACCCCCAGGCCCAAGTCCCTCCATCTTGTGTCCTCATCCTACCTCCCACCCCCAGGTCAGCTGACAAAGCTTAGAAGGGTCCAGCTATCTGGAAGCTGCAGGGAAGAGAGATAAGGGGCTTGGCTGGGGCACAAGCATGTTCTAGGGCCCCAACACACACACACACACACACACACACACACACACACTGCAGACCTTAAGCACCCACCTTGGCTGGGGCACAAGCATGTTCTAGGGCCCCAACACACACACACACACACACACACACACTGCAGACCTTAAGCACCCACAATCCACAGGACATCCACATATTTAAGCTTTCAGTGCATGACAAATATGCTGAAAGAATCCTCAGGATATGCTTAAAGCTATGTAATCTTTAGAACACACACATATATGTGCAACATAACACCAGCACATATGAACAACTATGCAGCCTTCAGTATAAAACCAAGTACGGTAAATAAGCACCAAGATCTACATATTGATGTAACTTTCAGGGCATTCTCAAATGTGTTCTATGACCTCCAGGATAAGCCCATTTGTTACACAACCCTCTGGACCGGCATCTAATAATACCACTCCCTCCCCCAAGTGTGAACATGTGCTTCATATCTGGGTCCTGCACACATGCTGAATAACCTATAGCAATTGAAAACACTAGAGTCGCCCTGTTCACTGCCTCCACTTAACAGAACAGCACAGAGAGGCCCCACTTGTGCCTGGTGACACCATGTGTGGGAGTCAGAGCCATAACAAGGACCTTGAGCCTCTCCATGCAAGGTATTATTAGCAACCCTCAGCCACTGCACATATATGTCACCAAGCTCTCCACATACATGTTACATAACCTCAGCACACACAGGTTACATAACCCTTCTCCATGCATGCAAGGATTGTATAACCTCCCATACCCACCCTGCGTGTGGCATGTGGCACCACCCCTTCTCCTGGAGCAGATGTGGCTCCCAACACACTGACACAGTGACCTTGGCCAGGGTCACAATCACAGACAGCCTTGTGCTCCACGCCCCCTGGGGATTAACCTGTCTGCTTCCTTTGAGGCTGCAGGGTCAAGTCTCCCTACTGCCTTCTGGAGTGGTGGGTGCTGGGGAACTCAGGCCATCTAGGGCCTAGCTAAACAGGCCTCTTCAGCAATTACCAGACTTACAACCTCTGGGTGCAGTCCCATGGACAGCCACAAGGTGGCGCAAGGACATGGGGGAGGGGAGGGGAGGACAGTGGAGGAGGGGCTGCAGTCCTGGAGGGACTGGGAACCAGTATTCCCGCCTTTCTCCAAGCCTTAAGGGCAGACCCTCCCAGACCCACAGAACTCTGAGGAAAGAGGTATAGAGCCTGCAAGTGACAGCCACACAGCAAATCATCCTTCTCAGAATCACGCCCGGGATGAGGCTTTGGGAGAGGGGTGATATCCTGGTGCCCTACCCAGCCGTGAGCCCATCCACTTCCTCCACCCCTGCCGGGACCCAGTCTTGGGCCCCAAGGCTTTGCCTGGTCAGGCCTCTGGCTTCCTGGCTCAGGATCTGATCTCCTAGGCAACAGCCAGCCACACTGCTCCCCAGAGCACCCCCACCCCCACCCTCTCCCTGGCCATAGGCACAGGCTGTACCCAGCTCCTGGGGCACCATGCCAACTGGGACAGAGCTCTGTGCCACTTGGAGCTGATGGGAAAGGCAGAGACCCTCTGGGCTCCTCAAGGGCAACGCAGATCACAGGTAACCCATTGCTAGCTGTGTGTGCAGGGCTGACGTCTCACCCACGTGTAAGCAAAACCTTCATAGCTGGCATGCACTTCCTGGGAGGAGCTCCATGGCAGTGCCCGCCCTTGACCATGAACAAGGAAGAACTTGTGGGGCTCCCAATAGATTCCAAGTATAAGCGTTGGCTGTGACCAATAGTTACCAGTGCATGGGCCCTGAAATGTCATGTTACATGCACCACGGCTTGTGGACCACATACCTGTGGTTAGATGGCGAAGGGGCTGGTAGGGAGAGGAAGAGAACAGAAAGGCTGTTTGGATCCCACATGCTCAGGTGAGGGCAGCGACGGGAGAGGGGATGCTAGGGGCATTGAGATTGCCCAGCACTGTCAAGGGAGGGGCCACATGCCTGCTGCCTATAATTACTCTGCTCCATATCACTCCCCCTTTCAGAATGGACATGTCCCAATCCAAGTGCCTAAGTCCCTGTTATATCTGAACACAACCTCATCTCCTGGAAAAGGGAGGTAGCAGGCTTGCTGGCCTCATGCCCCAGAGGTGCTTAAAGACAGTGTCTAAAAGACACCTTAGTTCCCTTTTTCCCAGCCAGGTGACCATGCCTGCTGCCTGAGAGCTGGCAGAACCTAGTTGCCGAACCCATTACCTGTTCTCCTCTGGGTCTGACCCACACTCCACCTTGCTTGGCTTCTGTTCCATTCACTTCAATTCCATCCAGGATGCCCTCCAGCACGCCAAGAGACTGGTGGGGCCCATTCTGCCTCTGGTACCCCCCCAGACCAGGACTAGGGAAGTAGCTTCGGAGTCTTCTCCTGTCCAGTGATCCCTGTGGAGAGAGGAGAGAGGAAGGGGTAAGAAGGTGGCCTTGTGGGGGTGGGTAGGATTCCCTTGGTGGCAACACTGGGGCTTTGGGGGCCATAACAAGATGGCAGTGGCATGGAGGGTAGCCACAGAGAAAGGAGCACAGCTATAGCAAGCAATACTGGAGATCCACATCCTAAGCCCCAGACATGAGGAGGCATGGGGGGAAAGCTCGAGGTCACCTATGTACTCAGGAGCATGTCTCAGTCCTCAGATTCAAACAAATGCCTGGCCCTTAACAAGAATCTATAAAACATTAACTATTATACCACCCCTCTAGTCAAGTTTTCCTAAAATTCATCAGTATCATAGAGGAAAGAGGGGTACAGAGACAGCAGTTTTCAGCACAGGCCTGAGGGTACCCGTGCAGGAGAAGGGGTATCAGGGCAGCACGCAGGAATCACAAAGGCCCATCTTGCTGCCTTCATGGAGAGACACAGCGAAAGCAGGGAGGAGCTATAAGCCCCAACTCCGGCCCCTCAGAGACGCTAGAGCTTCCCATACAAGGTCCCAAATCCCACTTCCCAGTCTGAGGAACTGACTTCTCATTTGGTTTAGACGAGCTGCCACTGATCAGGATGGCGAGGGGAAGGAGATAGGAAACTAACACGTGTTGATGGAATTCCCATACAAGGTCCCAAATCCCACTTCCCAGTCTGAGGAACTGACTTCTCATTTGGTTTAGCCGAGCTGCCACTGATCAGGATGGCGAGGGGAAGGAGATAGGAAACTAACACGTGTTGATGGAATTAGATAATATGTGCCCTCCAAAGTGAGCATCGGGACTTTACAGATGAGGAAACTGAGCCTCAGAAAGCTTGAGCATTCACTCAGGTTCCCACAGTTAGTCAGCAGGTGGCTCAGGGATTAACACCTCCTGGCCTGGCTCTCATGCTGGCCCTGCTTCGCTGGGCCCACCCCGTCCTCAGCAGCGCACCTCCGACCGTGGGCCGTAGACCTGTAGCTTGCCGTCTGCATGCACGCGGGCAGGTGTGGACATGTGGGAGGGGACAAAGGGTGCAGCTCCCCACATGCAGCCTCCACCACGTGCCTGCTGTACCAGGGACCTCACCCCTGGGCCCCCTCGCCCCACCCCTAGGGACTGATAAGGAGCAAGGGTGGGAGGAGAAGGGACAGATAAGTCTGGGGATTGGGCAGGGCTGGGCAGTGGGACAGGGCCTCTGAACCCAGACAAGCCCCCAGTGTGGGGAGTGTGGGAGGAGTATAGAAAAGGGGCCCATTCTGCCTCTGGTACCCCCCCAGACCAGGACTGGGCACTGGGGGCTGGACAGGAGACTGGGGGGGTGGCTCGAGCGGGGAGCCTTAGCCCAGGGAGCCATCAAGAAAGTAGGTCAAGTTTTTCTTGGCTTGTGGAGAAATTCCTGTTATAAATTTATAATGGCGTAGCCAGTCCTAAGGGCTGGAGGTAGGGGGAGGAGGACAAGTAGGTGGGGATGCCCAGGGGCTGGGCAGTGGGGCCTGCTGCTCTCAGCCAGAACCGTGAGGGGTAGGGGGCAAAGGCAGTTGTGGGGGGTGGGCTGGACAATGGGGGGCTAGTCTCTGTTTCCATCTCTATCTGTGCCAGTAAGGCTTCACTTGGTCTATGTGTATCTGAATGTCTCTCTCTCTCTCTGGGTCTGGGTGTCTCCCTGTCTCCCCCCCAGGCTGTGCCTCGGTGCTTGGCACACCCTGGCTGCGGTGCTGCCCCCGCCTGTCTCCTGCCCTCCTGGCACACTGCCACCACTTGTTTACAGAAGCTGGAAAAATCCACTCGCCAGCCAGAGGCCCAAGCGCCCCCAGGGAGGGGAGGAGGCAGGCACAGGAGTGGGCATGCTGAGAGAGGGGCAGCCCTGGGGAGCAGGCCCTGGGGGCAGGCGAAGAGGGCCAGCGTGTGTAGGAATGGGCATTAGCCAGCTGTGAGCCAGGCCAGGCGGGGAACACGAGCATAGCCACATGGCATGGGCAGCTTCTGTCCCAGGCCATGGCTCTGGAGGACCCCCTCCCCTCACACCCCCACCACTACCAGTTCCTACAGGGCATACCTGGGGCAGTGCCAACCTAAGCCACCATGTTTACTTCCCCTTCCCCCTCCTCAGACCAGCCTTAACTCCAAATGTGTCTGGGCACTGCCAAGGACTTGCACGTGCCCACTGGGGGGAGGGGAGGCTCCCTCTCTGCTCCACCTCTGTGCGGAGCTGAACGGTGCCCTGGTGCCAGTCGGTACAGCCCAGGCTATGGTTAGACCCTGGCAGTAGGCAGAGGAGCCAGGTGCTGCCCTCATAGCCTAGGGCACTCTCGCCTGGCACCTAGCAAAAGGCTGAAACCCCTGGGGACTCCAGGGATATACCTGGGCCTTTGAGGTGACACAGAGCTGAGGCAGAGGGCCCAGCATGTGGGGAGGCACAAACCACATGAGCCTGTGGTAGCTGTGGGCAGAAAAAGGTCAGTGGGGGGATGGGGCAGGGATACCCACCCTGAAGGGCAGCCTCTCTCCCCTCCTCCAGGAGTCCAGCTTAATTCCCCAAGCTCCTTCCTGGCAAGTTTCCTGCAGAGGTGGAGGCTCAGCCCCAAGGAGGCGGAGCTAAGGGGTTCTGAGAGTAGGCTGGACAGCAGGACAGCAAGACCCACCTGTCGCTGGCCTGACCACCCACTCCTCTGCAGATAAGAGCTGCCGGGTGGCAGCGTGGGCAAGGTGCCCGCAGAAGGGGAAGCATTTCATTAGATTTAAGTGCTTCTGCAAGCAGGGGGAGACAGGGACAAGAGGCCAATGCGGCATCCATGGGCACTACGCCAGGGCCCACTGCTGGTCCGTCCCACTCTGCAGTCCTGTGGATCTGAGGGACACCCCCAAAGGACTTCTGGGGCTGCCAGAGGGGACTCTCTGCCCCCAGGATCCAGCCCCAAATACCAAACACACTAACCCTTCTGAGTGTCTGCTCTTAGCATTGACCCCACCTTCCTGGGGCCCCTGAACTTTGTCCTCCGAGCTCTGAAGAAAGCCCAGCCCTCTTTCTTGCCAACCACAGAGAAAGACACACACGGAGGGGGCTGAGAAAGGGGGAGAAAGAGGAGAAAGAGAGGGGAAGGAAGATGGGGAGGGGAAGAACAAAGAGACGGGGCAGGGATGGGAGGGCAGAGTCAGGGATGACAAGGACGAAAGGGAGCAACGAGATGGGGGCTGGGAGAGAAGGGGTGAGGTGGAGAGGAGAGATGCACGAAGGAAGGGGGAGACAAAGAGAGAAAGGTAACAAAGAAAGATGGGTGGGGGGTGCTTCATGCCCCGCCTAAGTCCCACCCATGAGGCTGGGGGGAGGGGGGAGCAGGAATGGTTTCCACGGTGACAGCTGGTTCTTGGTGGCCTGGCATGTGGGCTATTAATAGTGCTGTGGGTAGGTTCACACCTCCCTCTCCCTTTCCCCTCTGCCTGCTGCTAGGGTGGGGGGAGATCCCCCCCCCCAATTATCCGGCACTGATGCCCTGACTCCATACCATGGGAGCCAAGAAGGGCGAAGCTAAGGGGCCAGGGCAGCCACTGCAGTCCAAACATACACACAGGTGCACACACACACACACACACACACACAGGGGCACGCACAGGCAAACAGGCATCTATGTGCACACACTGCTCCCCACCCCTGGGCCAATGTGGGCTCCCACGGGCAGCCACAAAAACCAGTAGCCCTTGGGAGTCTGTGGCGATCGTGGAGCTGCAGCACCAACACATGCCCCTACATTGCAGGGTACATGCCTCTAGGGCTGGGACCTCTCTCTCCTTTCCCAGAGCCCCCCTGTTCTATTTGCAGGTATGGATTGAGCAGGGCTGCCCCACCCAACTCTCTGTGATTCTAGTGCCAGGAAAGAGAGGAGGAGTGCAGGCGGGAAGGAAGGCACTATGTGGCAGGTGTGATGTGGCAGAGGAGCATGCACAGACTCAGGGTGCCAGTCTGGCAGGCAGGCGTGGGGAGGCAGGAAGGGAGGGAAGCAGCACCCCTGGTGGGTTCTCACTGGGCCCCCAGGAGATGGGATTCTGGAGCTTAAGGGCAGTGACCGGGGAGTCTGATCTAGCCACTGTGGGGCCTTAGAGGCTACAGAATGGGAGATGGGGTGGGGATATACATAAGGGGGAGATTGGTCACTTAAACAAAGGATCCTCTGCACCCCCCACACCCCAAAAGAATATAACAGGAAACTACCCCCTGCAGGTCAGAGACAGAAAGACATAAACAGCAGCTTTGACTTGGGCCAGACGCCCAGTATTAACATCAAAGACTGCTTCCCACCCCTCTCCCCCATAACCTCAGCCACCTGCTGCTCTCCTCTCCCTCCTCCTCCACCCCAGGTCAGCTCCAGTTGGGCATCAAGGTGGGTGTCCAGGTCTAGGGGTCACCTCCTTGATCACATTCATCCCCTAAGCCCATTAATAGATGGTTGTGCTCACACCCATACTCAAGAGCTCAGGCCCCTCCTTACCAGCCCATAGCACCTCATGCCCCCTGCCCCAATTCCCCTCAGGAATGGAGGCAGTAGATCCAAGTAGCCAAGAAGGCAGAATTAGGAGCACCCCCCAAGCTGGGCAGGACACATTCTCCCCACCCTCCCCCCAGCAGCCAGCGGGTAATTGGAGCTGGGGCAGCTGAATGCTGCAGCCATGAATGTCACAGGGCCAAGGCCCTTGCTTCAGATGGCATCACGGGCACAAGGCTTGGGGTCCTTCCTCCTCATTCCTCTCTTCTAAGGCAGTAGAAGAAGTTGCCTGAAAGCCCTGGGGAGCATCACCCAGTAGGGCAGAGAATGGTGGACGGGAAAGAAAGGTAGAGATGGTCTCTAGGGATGGGGAGCCAGCCCCCTTCCAAGCAGAACTGGCAGAAGCAGAGAGACAGAGACAGAGACAGAGACAGAGAGAGGGAGAGGGAGAGGGAGAGGGAGAGGCAGAGGAGAGAGGGAGGCAATAGGGAAGGAGGGAGGAAGGGGGAGAGCGCGCGCAAGTGCACGCAGCTGAGTCTCCGGCACACACACGGACACGTGCAGGCGCACACGCTCACCCCGCATGCACGGAGCCGCGGGGCTCCCGTTCCAGGAGATATTCAGAGCCCTCCCCAGCCCACACATGCACAAAAACACTCTCACATGGATGGGTGCGCAACATACCCACTCACTGATGTGTACAAAAACGCCGATAGCCACCAAAGCCTAGTGTCCCCACACCCCGGCCTTGGTAAAAGAGAAAATGAACCAGGCGGCTACGGCTCTGGGAGCCGAGAGCCCAGCTCTCCCTTAGCAGAGGAAGACAGGAGGAGGAGGAGTCGACTGAGGGCTTGGTCCGATCGCGCTGCTCCTTGCCACCGTTGGGGAGAGTAGCTGTGCCATCGGCACTAACCTTTAACCCCCAGCCCCTGGCCCCCAGACTGAGTGCCCACCCCCAAAGCCGGGGAGAAAAGACAGCATTTCTTGGGCACCATAAACGCCCATCTTGCTCCCCTTGTCTAAACAACGGACTTCTGACTCCTTCCTCTGGACCATGTGACACAATGGCATACAGGAGGGAGGCCTCCTTAGGTACCCTAGCTTTGGCCTGCCAGGTGACGCAAAGGTGAAACCACAGGCACCTCCACCGCACACCAGCCCCAGACGCCTCAGTGAGAGACTGAGAACTTCCTCTGGGTCCAGGCAGCATGTGTATCCACAGCCTGGGGCGTGCCAGGCCCTGGGAGGAGAGGAGAATCCACAGGCATTGCTTACCATGCCAGGAGGTGACAAGGATGGAACACAGGTGTCATTCCACCTCATGTTATGTACCCCTACCCTGAGTGAGGTAGGCATCATTGACTCCAGATAATGAAAACCCAGGCCCAAAGTCGCACCACTGGTGGACAGCACAGACCCAGCCTCCCATCTCCTAGCCAGTGCTCCTCCCACCACGGCCATGCCTGCCTGCCGCCCTCCCCAAGAGCACAAAAGTCCCCCAAGCACTTTTGCAGCCATGAGAACTAGAGTTCAGTTAGCTCCCACTCCAAAGGCTCCCCAGCTGCCCCACCACAAGGCATTCCCCACATTGTCCTTGCTTCACCTTGAAGGGCAGGGGCTGGATAAAAGGGGATTGGGGGAGAAGGGATCCTTATCACCAGGCTCACAGAGGGAAAGAGGGAACCCGGGACAGATCCTGGATCTTAAGGGGCTATGTCTGCCACGCCAGTCCTTACTCAGTGCTTCAGTTTCTCTCTGCCACCCACCCTTCACACTAATGCCACTTGGTGCAGGGAAGGGGGATCTGGCATCTGTCAGCCGTGGCTGGGTCCTGGTAGGAAATTGGGCCCCCAGGGAGAGGAGGGGTGCTACCTCCTCCAGGGGAGAAGTGAACTACTTTCCTTCTTATGACTCTCTCCCACCCTTGGCGCTCAGACTTGTCCCAACAGAGATGCAGTGATGCCCAAATATTCATGCATGTGCCCCTAGCTGGTGAGGTGTGTCCCAGGCAGAGAAGCTGAGATGCCAAGGGCTCCTTTCAAGCTAAAAGATGAGAGTCAAAGTTCTTTTATTTTTTCGGTGGCTGTCCTGTACACTGATTCGAAACATAGACCATAGTGTTACGATACCTGGCTCTAACCAACTGAGCTAACCGGCCAGCCCTGGCTCTTTGTCATACACTGGTTCCAGGCTACGAAAACATGTGGGGAAAGGAGAAGTGACACGAAGGGTGAAGAGGCTGGAGATTGGAGACCCACTCCCCCTGCCCTAATCCTATTCCTGTGATGTCTAGGAGATCCAATTCTTTGCCAAGAAATCCAGGGGATCCCAGGCCAACGCTTTCTACATCCCTCGTAACAGCTAACACATACACCTCGTTATGAACCAGGCACTTTTAAAAAGCATTTTATGTATTCTAATGTCTCTAATCCTCAAGAAGCTAAATGAGGTAGATGTTATCCCCAATTTACAGATAAGGCAAGGGAGAAGTTCAATCTCTTGTTCAAGGTCACATAGCCAGCAAACGGCAGAGCTGGGATGCAAATCCAGGCAGTCTAGCTCAAAAAAAAAAATCCCCACTCTTAACCACGACGGCATATTACCATGTTACCTGCTAAAGGAAAGATACTTTGTTCTTTCATCCGGCTATTTGTTCCCTGTGGCCAAGCCTCAGTTTTCCCTTCTGTAGCAGCCCATGGGTTCTCTACAACACACTCATCACCAGTGCCTCCTCATCCAAGGAGGCCAAGGCTAGAGGGGAGCAGATCCAGAAATGCTCGGTGGCCCCTAGGCTCTGGGTCTCCTGCCCCAGTGCCTCTGGTCAAATTCCCCCTCTGGAAGAGTTGCCCTTTCTGCCCACTCTGGGCTGAAACCTGCACTCATGAGTGAGAGAGTGTCACTCAGCCCCGCACATTGTCTGGGCAGCTGTACCCTCAGAACCAGGCCCTGAGGCTAGGCAAAGAGGACACAGCTGTCGGGCATCTCAAGAGGTGGGTCTCAGCTGTCAGGACGTGGAGAAAGGCCATTGTGAGTCCCGCCAATGGACCCAGCTCAGCCGGGTCCTGCCAACTCCCACCACTGCCCAAGGGGGCTAATCTTCTCCAGCTTGGGTCAGTGGGTGGGGAGCCTTCTCATTGGCCTGTTTAGGAGCCAGCTAGCTGCAGCCTGCACTATGAGGGCTCCCACAGCACTGGTGTCCCCAGGCTGTACCTACCAGCCTGAGGGGTCCACATGGGCAGTCACTCACTTCCCCCTTCATTCCCCCATTCTCAGCCCCCAAAACTTGCTGGCACAGCTGCAGCACTAAGGAAGTGCAGGATGTCCTGAGCAGCCAGCTGAGCCCCCCACCTCCCACCCCAACCTCCAGCTGACCCCAGAGGTGGGTGGGGCAGAGGGGCGGAGCTTGAGTATTAACAACTGGAAAAGTATGAAGACTTTGGCTGCCAGTTCCCAGCTCTGAGAAAAGAGGTTGTGGCAGAAACAGAGACAAGGACAGGGGTGAACGGGGGTAGTGACGGGGTGAGAGAGAGTTACAGACTGGCAGAGAAACAAGGAGAGGGAGAATCAGACACCACAAGAGAGAGCAACAGAAAGACAGAGTTAGAGAGAAATTCCAAGTCAAAAATACACATCACTCAACGCAGATACTCGCCAGCATACGGCCTCCTAAGCGAAGCTTCCAAGTTTGGACAGGAGGGCTGAGGTGGGAAAAGGGGCCAGACTCATGGTGGGAGGCAGGAACTCAACTCGTGGTGAGTTTCCCCAGGAAAGGCCCAGGCAAATAACCTATAGCAGGGACAGCTAGATCCCCATTAGCTTTTAGGGTAGGGATGAGAGCCGCTCCCTGGGAGCCAGCTCTCTCCAAGACACCCCCTTCCCCAGTAGCCAGGACAATCCCAGCTGCTAAAGTCACTGGACACTGCTTTGGGCCCGTGACTCGGCCCTCTGAAATCCCCCTGCACCCACTGTCTTTGCTCTTGTTTTTCTGTACCTGCAAAAGAAAAAAAAGGCCCATTCCCACACAGTGGCCAAGCCTAGAGGAAGAAGACAGGAGGAAGCTGGTGGGCAGGACTGTCATTATGTGCATGTAGGGGTATGCCTGGCTGCATGTGCTGCAATGCGTGTGTCTGGGGTTGTCAGGACACCACTGTCGGTGTGGACCTGCGACCGTGTGGACCCCAGCTTTGTGAACTCATTCAGCACCTGAGTCCATAGAACTGTGTGCAAGTGAGTGCACCTGTGTCTGGAGTTCCCACAGTCACTCAACTAACAAGTATTTACTGAGCACGCCCTGTTCTAGGCTCTGGGTGGGATCCAGAGCTCTTCAAGCTATTCTCTCAGGTCTCAAGGAGCTAGAAGGGTGCTGTGACAAGATATAGAGACAAAACGTGTTACTGGGAATGCATGCTTTGCACCATTACGGAGGAAAATCTTTTCATACACACAAATTTAATTTTCTTGGGATCAGGGGTTTTGTTCTCTACAGAATCTCAGAGCTCCACAGTAAGAGTCCAGGAAAATACTTGTTGCTATGTAGTGTATACATGTGTTGATGTGTAACTGCGTTTGCATCTGAATGACAGCAACCGTCATGGCCGGAGATGATGCCGGTGTGACTGGGCTCATTTGAGCACGTGTGTGCCTGTGAGTGACAGGGTCTTTTGTAATTGTGTGGCTGTGTGCAATTGCTCTGTGTGCATGCATGCATGCATGCGATAGTGACTTTTTCTGTGTGGGTGACAGCGACTCCTCCTTGCCCCTGTGACAGCATCTCCATGTGACCCTGT
Source organism: Galeopterus variegatus (assembly GCF_000696425.1). Taxonomy (NCBI): domain Eukaryota; kingdom Metazoa; phylum Chordata; class Mammalia; order Dermoptera; family Cynocephalidae; genus Galeopterus; species Galeopterus variegatus. The sequence goes on along the minus strand of NW_007728615.1, from coordinate 127,683 downwards.
GCGTGGGTATGTGCATGGGTCGGTCTCCGTGCTCTTGGTCTCCCGTGGGTGTGTCCCGCCCCTCTGAGCTCCATGGTGCAGTGGCAGCCTGCCTCTTCCCTTGTCCCCATGTGGGTGTGTCCAGCAGCTCCTGTCCTTGAGTCCGCCTGGGTGTCCCTGAGTGTGCATGTGGCTGTCCGTGTGAGCATATCTGTGTCTGCATGTCACCTTTGCTTCCCCTCTCATCTTGGAAAACAACCCCCTTCATCCCCTCCCCCTCCTGGGGCCAGAGCCAGCATTGAGGGGCAGGTTCCCATCTCACTGGCTTTCCTTCTGTGGCCTCCTCCCCAAAGGGTGGCTCTCTCCATGCCCCTGTCATCCCCCCGCCCCAGGCTTTTCTTTTACACTGGACAGGGGAGGGCCTCAGACTGCAAAGAGGCACCAGAGACACGTTGCAAGGGGAGGGAAACAAGGGGGGGCACACATAACACAGATCCATTCCTCCCCCTCTTCCCCAGCCACCCCCGCCAGCCAACTCTCCTAATCATCTAGGGACCATCAATTACACGCCCCCCCCTCCATACTCCCCCCCCCTCCGCCCCAGCCGCGTTTTTGCAATTAAGAGTGTTGCAACCAGAAAGCCATGCTCAATTGGGGAGGCGGGTGAGGGGAATGGGGGGACTTCCCTCTCCCCCAGCCTGTGCAAGACCCCCGCCCCCCCCCGCACTCTCACTGCCCTCTGCAGCTGGAGGCGGCTTTGCAAAGGCCACTCGGCCTCGAGGCTAGG
>NW_007728615.1:124122-126082 GCF_000696425.1 Galeopterus variegatus | reverse complement strand
CGCCCCCGCCCCTCGGACTCGCCCTCCCCGCTCTAGGCGGCTCCGGCGGGAGGGGTACTCGGTGACATATTTTGGAAAAGATGTCATTTAAAAAATAGCCTTTGCTTGCTGAGAGAATTGGGGGTTTTCGGGTTTGCAGCAATGGGGGTGGGGGAGGAAGTATCGATGAGCTGCCTCCACCTTATGCATCGGGGGAAAAGTCTGAATAGCAAACGCTTGGACGTGTAGAGTTTGTTGGCGAGTTCGGGTCCCTCCTCTACCAGTAACTCACTGTGTGACCTTGAGCAAATCGCCACCGCTGTCGAGGGTACAGTTTCCTCGCGCTTAAAATGCGAGGGTTGGGCAGGTGACCCCTGAGGTCCTTTTAACTTCGATCATCCTATGTTTTTAACCCTTTGGATGCTCATTCTCCGCTACCTCCCTCCCCTCTCATTTGCAACATCAACACCCGATCCACTGCCTCCCTTTACAACCGTCGCCCTTCTCCATGCAGGCTCTTTCTATTCACTGTCACCAGCCGTTTCCCCAACAACCTGCTCCCCCTGCTGAGCTCGGAGAGGGGGCAAGACTTGCAATAGCCCCTCAATTCCCTGCTTCACGGAGGTGGTATTTCCTCCCATGTTTACACCCACCAAAATCCGAATGGACCAGGGCTGATCTAAGGAGGAGGGTGGGCTGCATCCAAATGGACTCCCTTCCCCAAAGGAGAGGTCTCCATCATGCCAGCCTCGCCCCCCTGCACACGCACACACACACACACACACACACACACACACACACACACACACACACACACACCCCTGCATTCATGGACATAAAACCATCCCAGTGACGCCAGAGCCCCTTTCATCTCAGGATCTCCTAGCGCCAGGCAGAGCTCTAATTACCCCAGCACCCCCCCTGGCCCCGCCGGTTCCCCCGCTGTCATTAGCCCAGTTTTACCAGCGGGGACCACAGCCTTCCCACGGCTCCCAGGGCGGGGCCCTGTCTCCACAGTCTGCCCTTGGAGAGGTGTGTGTGTGTGTGTGTGTGTGTGTGTTTGGGGTAGTTGCTCTGCTAATCACCCAGCTTATCCTGGGCAGAATCCCTTGCTGAGTGTGGGGTTCTGACCAACAGCTATCCACGTTAGGCTACCCTTCCTCATCTGTTAGTCTCAGCCACCTGCATCCTCAGTTTTGTTGGAGCTACTTCTCTTACAGGGGGTATTGGGGTTTGCAACGCATAGGTGAGGGGAGGGTGCCTTTCTTGGGGCCCCTGGGACCAGGGGATGAGAAAGGCAGCTGGGAGGAAAGCCATGGGGTACAGGGTGAAGTGGTGGTGATGAAGGGTATGCAATGGGCGAGGGGAGCCTGCAGTGCGTAGTGGCAGCTGCAGTGGGAGACTGAGGCTGCAGTGTGCAGTCAGCATGCAGTGAGTGAATCTGTGTTTGGCCCGGGCTCTCACTGGGCATGCAACACCTACAGTGTGGTGCAGCAGACTGCAGCATGCAGTCACTGCAGTGTGAGGTGCACTGAGGGTCTTGCCAATCGATGCCACCTCCTCGGTGAGCAGGTTTGGCAGAAACCCTGGGGAGCAAGGCTGCAGTGTGTACCACTCAGGATCTATGCTTTATCCTGTAAGGAAACAGTCCCTTGGGATTGGGCTGCCCAAGGAGTTGGGAGAGAATCCCAATGCATGAGATTCATTTATATATTCTACCTTGACCAGGCAGAACTACAAGGCAAATGGGGAGGTCCAGCAGTAACCTGGATCAGGGCAGGGTGATGGAGTCCAGAGGGGGAAGATGAAGATGCTATGGTTTGTCTCCCCTCCAGTCTGGCTTTCCCACCATACCTCTCATGATGCAAGGCCCTAAAGATATTGGGTGGGGGAGAATTTCTGAAATCCTAGATTCAGAACCATAGAAAATGAAGTGCCTTCTGATCCACTCCCCCCCCCCCCCGGGGCCCCCGGGGGCCCC
>NW_007728615.1:110315-123140 GCF_000696425.1 Galeopterus variegatus | reverse complement strand
ACCCCCCCCCCCCCCCCCCCAGGGGCAGCATGGGGCTCCTCGAACTCAAAGACAAGGGTTCAACATGTCCATCTTCTCCTTACCTTTCTCCCTTTCTTGGGCTCCCAATGTGAGCTAGTGATAGACCTGGGCAGTGTAAAGTGAAGGGCAAACTGCCTCCAACAGGTCTGGGCTTCTAGCGTCTGCCCCTGTGTTGCATCATCTCTCTTCCTACCCCACTCATGCTGCCCACCTGTTTCTTGAAGCTTCTAGCTCCTCTCTGTTCCCTCCTTGCCACGAAACCCGCACCAGGGCTGTCCCCTCGCACCCCACCCCACCCTGCTTCAGAGCATTCTCTGAATCTATGGGGAAAGTAGGAGGGTGGGGCATGAGTGAGGATAGATAGACCCTCCAAGGGGATATATCTGACTGGCCTCCTCCAGCTTAGATTTCGGTTGCCAAGGAGGCAGCAGGAACAGCCTGTTCTCCAGGCTCCCATCGGAGCAGCCATGCCCAAGCCCCTCCTTCTCTTCTTTCTTCCTCTCCCTCCCTTCCTCCCAGACTGTTGCTAGGAAGCACCCCAAGATTTCTCGAGGGTTCTATCCCTAGGAACCAAATGATCCAGATGTCTTTCTGAAGAGCTTCTCCCAAAAGCCTGGCAGCTAAGACCCCACACAGCATCCTCTACCCCTGCCAGAAAGCCTTGCACATCCCTAGCAGGTTGGGGGAAAAGGGGACATGCCCCTCTGTCACCCAGCCCTGGAATGAGCTTTGTGGCTCAGGCCTCTATAACACCCCTTCACCATTTCATCTTGACCTTCTAGGCTCTGGGTGATGTCAGCAAGTGATGAGGTGTCCAGCAGACACCCCTTGGCTCTGAAGACCAGCCCTATTTATTGGGAGTGCTCTGGAAAGACAGCAGAGGAAACTGAGATGCCACCAGCTAAGAGAATCTAAAACTTGGGTGTTTCTCCCCCTTAGTGATCTCCCAATTAAGAAGAGATGATGGAGATGAAGGAAAGAAAGATGGGGAGCAGTTTATAAAATCCGGAGATCAAATGGCTGGCAGAGANACCCCTGCCAGAAAGCCTTGCACATCCCTAGCAGGTTGGGGGAAAAGGGGACATGCCCCTCTGTCACCCAGCTCTGGAATGAGCTTTGTGGCTCAGGCCTCTATAACACCCCTTCACCATTTCATCTTGACCTTCTGGGCTCTGGGTGATGTCAGCAAGTGATGAGGTGTCCAGCAGACACCCCTTGGCTCTGAAGACCAGCCCTATTTATTGGGAGTGCTCTGGAAAGACAGCAGAGGAAACTGAGGTGCCACCAGCTAAGAGAATCTAAAACTTGGATGTTTCTCCCCCTTAGTGATCTCCCAATTAAGAAGAGATGATGGAAATGAAGGAAAGAAAGATGGGGAGCAGTTTATAAAATCCGGAGATCAAATGGCTGGCAGAGATGAGAGACTGGGAAATTAGCAAACAATTACCCCGATGAGAGCAAAGTGGCCACTGAATTCTCCCCTATCAATCACATTTGTCCCATCAGGTGCCCTGGTTATGGGTCACAAAAGAGGGAACCAAGGAAGGGACCAGGCCTGGCTGAGCCTTGCTTTTGGTAGCTGAGGCAAGAAGTGGAAAAAGAAGCTGACACCTTCCCCAGGCTGTCATTTAGGGTTTCTCTGATATTTATTCATTCACTTGACACTTTTTTTTTTCCTTTTTGTCTTTTTTACTGACCGGTAATGGGATTGCAACCCTCAGTGTCGCGCCCGTACCGGGGACCGGCAACGGGATCACAACCCTCGGTGTTGCACCCGCACTGGGGACTGGCAACGGGATCACAACCCTCGGTGTTGCACCCGCACCGCGCTCAGCCAGTGAGCGGAGACCGGTCTCCACATGGGATTCGAACCCGCGGCGGGAGTGCCGCTGCGCTCCCAAGCGGCGCACTCTCCAGTGCGCCACTGGGCCGGCCCTCACTTGACACTTTTTAAAAAAGCATTATTAAATGTGCCATGTATTGGTTCCCCTAAATGTTCCCAGCTTCTGATTTCACTTTCCCATAAAGCCTCCTCATCCTGCCTTGACCAGGAGAGAGGAGAGGAGGAGGGAGAGAGGCAGTCTCCTTTACCATCAGAGTTTGGGTCTTACCATCCTGAAGACCCCCAGCCCCCAGCCCCAGTTAAAGGAGAGGATGGGACAGTTAATGTGGAGGCCACGAGTATATATTAGAGGGCTGGCCAGTTAGTTCAGCTGGTAAGAGATTGGTGTTGTAACACCAGGGTCAAGGGTTCTGATCCCTGTCCTGGCCAGCCACCAAAAAAAAAAAAAAAAAGAGTATAGAATAGAATGACCCTCAGGGCCTGGAGGGAGGAGCAGTACAAAGGAAATGGCAAGCTGGCCTCCCTTCCCGGCCACTGTCCAGCCTCACCATCACAGCAGCCCTCTTCTTCTCTGCACTGGGAATGTGGGGAGGGGAGGCATCCTCCAGGCTGATAGAGAGGAAACTGTTCCCAGGGTTGGTTCACTCTCATGGGCAGTGGGAAGATGGAGACAGGAAACTGTGGGGGATCCGGGGGCTGTCCCTCAGGTGCAGCCACCTTGTAGTCCTCTCCCCCATCATATCCTCCACCATAGGTAGAAAGCAGGGATTTTTATTTGGGGACTGGTGGGGGAAGGGAACTGGTTTGCAGCTATGTACGAGTGTGTGGGAATAGCTCTCTCTCTTTTCTCATCCACCTGCAGCCCATAGTGGGGGGACCCAGGCAAGCTTCCAGAGGAAAATGTTCCACTTAGGGGAGGGGAATGACTCAGTTTCCCTGTGGATAGAAGGGAAGCTGAAACCCTCTGTGCCTGGTGTGCTTACCAAGGATTTCAGGGTTTCTGGGTTTTGGGTCTGGGCTCTTGCTACTTTTTCTTATACTCTTTTCTAGCTCAGATAAGTCCTCTTGCCCGTGGGTCCCCAAATCCCTTTTCCTCACAGCTTCTTACCCCTCCCTGGCCTTGCTGCTTTTCTGCCACTGCTTCACATGTTGCCTGGTTGGGTTCCACCCACCCCTTTTCTGCAGACAGACCCCTTCCTCAACCAGCCCGGCCAACAAGATGAAGAGGTTGAGGCTCAGGGCTAGGAGATCAGAGGTAGGAGCTCAGCCTCTATCAGTGCTCAGGGAGAAGAAATGGACAGCAAGCGAAAGTGGGGTCAGTAGAAGGGGGCTTTGGGAGGGGCCGGGGCATTTCCTTGTACACACAAAGGGGACATCAGAATCTCTTCTCTCACCCTCTGGAGGATTATCATGGAGTCCTGTTGCTGCGGTGGGCAAGCCAGAGAGCTCAAGAGGATCCCTGGGAAGATAGCGTGGTATGGAGAAAAGAGGTGGTGTTGAGAAAGGCTGTCTCTGATATTTACAGACTAGAGAGGCAGGAAGGTCAAAATAGAGAAACTGAACATGGCCCTTGCCCAGAGCTAAGGGAGTCCTTGTACATAGGAGTCCAGTCCTTGGGGAAATCTTGCCAAGCCTAGAGAAAGGGCTGCTGGTGAGAGGCAGGGGGACAGGGAAGGCAGATGGCCTGACTACAAAAGCTGCCTCCCTGTCACTGTGAAGTGGGGAGGAGGCACCTCCCTAGAAATCCGCCAGGCTTCCTGCCAGAGGGGACGGTTTGAGCTCAGAAATATCTCCATCCTTAGGGCCCAAATATTCCCTACTACCATGTAGACTGGACCCAACAGCCACCAGCTCCAACAGGAGATATCACTAAGTTGACAGTTTCTCTTCAAGAAGGGCAGTTTGGGCTATGAGGGATGGGAAAGGAGCTGCAGGATCCAGGAATGGCTCAAGGCAGGGGGACTTAGGCTGCTGTAACAGGAGAGGAATAACACGTGGGGAGCAGGCAAAGGTACATACAGTGAGGGGCCTGGGAGAGGAAGGGGAGCCAGGTATGTGAGACACTGAAGAGAAGCAGGGTTGGTGGCAGTCTCAAGTGTAAGTGTGTGTGGCTGGGGGGAGTCTGTAGGTTAAGTGTGAGGAGTATGGGTTCTGTCTCCTTCCTGCTTTGGAAACTTTGGCTGCACATATTTGGCAGCTGTTTTGTATAAACACTATTCCCCAGTGGTATCACTTGGGCAGGCACAAAGGAACCAGAATGGAGGGGGCTGTGGGTGGGTGTCTGGGGAAGGAGAAAGGCCATAGGCAGTACCAATCTTAGAGGGACATGGTATGGTTTTCCTCCATCCACTCTATCCCCTTCAGAATAGGAGTCCTGATCTCCCTGTTTGGACTATGCTCCAGATACTCACAATCCTGCTATTCTCTGCCCAAATGGCCACAGGTTTGCTTCCAGAGACTTAGTGGGCTGCTCACCCAGATTCATCCTGATTTTTGCCACTCAACGGCAGACAGAGCTGGCTGGAGAGCATGGTGCTGATAATACCAAGGACAAAGGTTTGTATCCCCCCACCGGCCAGCTGCCAGGAGGGGAAAAAAAAAAAATAGCCAAAGGGTGGTCATTGGTGTGTATGGGTGGAGCCTGGACTTGTGGACTGGGATATCAGGCTCCTAGGGGAATGGGATTAGGGGCTGAAAAGAAGGATGGCAGGACACTGGCTGGGGGCCTCCATATTTACTCTTGTCCCTGCTTGTAAATGTTAGGGATGACCAGTCCATAGGACAGGTTATGGTTGAGGACTGTGTATAGGGAAGCTCAGACATCAGAGCCAGATAACATTTGCTTTCAGGCTTCTCAATGGACGGAAAGAAAAGCTAATGCCCAAATCCCTAGACATAATAATCTGCAATATGGTTTTTTGGGATCAATGAGATTTCTTTTAAAAAACAATTTTAGATCTACAAGAAAAATTTGAAGATAATAAAGGGCCCCCATATACCCTGCATCCAATTTCCCCTTTTATTAACGTCTTAACATTAGTATGTTACATTTGTAACAATGAATGAATGAGTATCGATACATTATTATTATTGTTATTATTTGACAGCTGGCCGGTCTGGGGATCCGAACCTGTGACCTAGGTATTATAAGGCTGCGCTTTAACCAGTTAATTATTATTAACTAAAGTCCATGCTTTATTCAGATTTCCCTAGTTTTTACCTAAACTTTTCTGTTCCAGGATCCCATCCAGAACACCACATTACGTTTAGTCATCATGTCTCCTTAGGCCCTCTTGGCTGTGACAGTTCCTCAGACTTTCCTTTCTTTTGAGAACCTTCACATCAGTTTCCTCCTTACTTTTCCCTGCATTCAAGCAGTATGCAGGGCCAGGAGATTCTGGGAGAACTGTCAGATTTGGGGGTGAAGCAGTGGTGTGTGTGCAGCTGAGCGCACCTCAGTGTCGCTTCTGGGATACAGGTGTGAAAATGAGAAGAACTCTGGTAGCTCCAGGGGGTTAGGAGGACCAAAAAAAAAAAAAAAAAAAAAAGAAAGAAAAAGAACGTATTGCTGGATGCCACACCCTTGCTGTGCCTACTAACTACAGGGTAACGAAAGGGTGTAGGAATATGATTGAAAAGCCCGGTCGACTGCGACGTCATTGGGCGACGCCTGGTAGCGAGCGGCCTTAGAACTGTCCCCATTCCCCTGAGTCTGAAGCTCCTGGATGTCCTCCCTTAAGGGAACAATGCGGACGAAATTAATCCCTCGGCTTCTTCTCTAGCTCAGATAAATGCGTTCCCAGTCCAAGGAACTACAATTCCTAGAAGACACTGCGGCGGGAACCTGCCTGTTGCTGCCCAGTCCAAGGAACTACAATTCCTAGAAGACACTGCGGCGGGAACCTGCCTGTTGCTGCGTTTCTATTGGTTCGTGTTTGTTACTCCCAGCCAATAGAAAAGGAGCTCCTTGACAGGTGCCAAGATGGCGCTGCCTAGGCTCTAGAACTAGATCGTCCGGTAGGCCTAAGTTTGGGTGGATGAAAAGGAAATAGGGAATTATAGTTTCAGCGTTGGGGAAGGAGGAGGAAATAGGGGGAAGAAATCTGGATTTGGGATGGTAGTGGCCGAGGGACACAGTAAGAGCTAAAGGTGAAATTAGGAAACCGGAGGCGCCTTAACCCCTTGCTGCCCTCTGAGTCCCCCAGTTCCAGGAAGGATGGTTCGGGAGAGAAAAGCCTGACAGGCTCTCTCCCTTGTCCCCTTCCCCTTTGTTCCTTCTAGTTCCTCTGCCTTGCTTAAATTCTTCCCTCATCTTTTCCATTCTTTTTCACTCTGCCTTCCCCTGTTCTTTCATCAGAACCTCATCTCCTCTTCTCTAGCTCCATTTTTTCCTTCCTTCCTTCCTTCCTTCCTTCCTTCCTTCCTTCCTTCCTTCCTTCCTTCCTTCCTTCCTCCTTCCTTCCTTTTTCCTTCCTTTTTTTGGCGGCTGGCTAGTACAGGGATCGAACCCTGGACCTTGGTGTTATCAGCACCACGCTCTAACCAGCTGAGCTGACCAGCCAGCCTCTAGCTCCATTTCTTCCACCTCAAAGCTGGCTGCCACCGGCACCGCCTCCTCAGAGTGAAGTCATGAAAGTGGTGAACCTGAAGCAAGCCATTTTACAAGCTTGGAAGGAGCGATGGAGTGATTATCAATGGGCAATCAACATGAAGAAATTCTTTCCCAAAGGAGCCACATGGGACATTCTCAACCTGGCAGGTCTCAGTGAGGTGGGAAGGAAGGGTGGGTGGAATAAACCCAGAAAAGTTGTAACCACTCAGTCTTACTCTGTTATTCCTCTTGCAGAAGCACTACTGGAGCAGGCCATGATTGGACCTTCCCCCAATCCTCTTATCCTATCCTACCTGAAGTATGCCATCAGTTCCCAGGTAAACTGACACTCCCCCCCTCCCCATGAGGGTTTTGGAGGTAAAAGACTTGGAGTACAATTTTTTTTTTTTTTCTTAAAAGATGACCGGTAAGGGGATCTTAACCCTTGACTTGGTGTTGTCAGCACCACGCTCACCCAATGAGCAACCGGCCATCCCTATATGGGATCCGAATCCGTGGCCTGGGTGTTATCAGCACCGCACTCTCCTGAGTGAGCCACGGGCCGGCCCTTGGAGTACAATTTGTCAGCTTACACTTTCTAGGTGAATTTATTTGAACAGATCACTTCTCTGAGCTTCAGTTTTCTCATAAAAATAATAATACTTCATTTGTTGTAATGAATATTACATTTGCTTATTCTATCAATAAATAGTCACATATACTTGTATGTGCCAGACAGTGCTAGGCCCTGGGAGCATAGCTGTTACAAGACCTGATTTCAGCACACAGATAATTTAGTGGGTAATACAGATGTGTAAATAAGCAATCAGTCACAGGACAGTCTTATAATAAAGGTTAGGGCCGGTACAATGGGAGTACATGACAGGGGTACCTAATCTAGTCTGAGCAATCAGGGAAAGCTTTCTGGAGGAAGTGGTGTTTATTTAATTTAATTTTTCTTTTCTTTTTTTTGGTGGCTGGCTGGCTGATATGGGGACCCGAACCCTTGACCTTGGTGTTACAACACTGTGCTCTAACCAACTGAACTAACCAGCCAGCCTCTTTAATTAAATTTATTTATTTAGGCACCTGGCCAGTATGGGGATCCAAACCCTTAATTTTGGTGTTATGACACCATGCTCTAACCAACTGAGCTAACTACCCCGAAAAGTGATGTTTAAACTAAGTCCTGAATGTGAGTCAGCGAAGCTGATTGGTGAGAGTGTGTAAAGCAGAGAGAAAAGCATATGGAAAGGTTGGGAGGCAAAAACCACATGATGTTGTCTAGGAACTGAAAATAATTTAGTATGGCTAGAGCTGCAATTTTGCTCTCAGTACTCCCTTTACACTCTTAAAAATTATCGAGACACACAGATTTTGCTTATGTGTATTAAATCTATCCATATATACCACCTTAAGAATTAAAACACATTTAAAAAATATTTATGAATTCATTGAAAGTAAGAAAAACAACCCATTATATGTTGATATAAGTAACATTTAAATGCAAAGCAAAAGAATGAACTACTGACATACATAGCGTAGACAAATCTCAAAAACATTTATGTTAAACAAAAGAAGACAGTATACATAGTATATACTATATCATTCCATTTCCGTGAAATCCAAATATAGGCAATATTTGATGATAGAAGTCATTTAGTGGTTGTGGAGGAGGGGGGTGGAGTAGAAAGGGGCAAAAGAGAACTTTCTGGGAGAATGGAAATGTTCTGTATCTTATTTTGGATGTTTTCCAGAACAAAAAAATATGATGATATTTTCCAAAACAAAAAATATTAGTGAAGAAAATGTCACTGTTTTACACTTCTGCAAATCTCTTTCATGTTTGGCTTAATAGAAGCCAGCTGAATTCTCACATCTGCTTCTGCATTCAATTGTTGCAATAGACTATTTTGCTTGAAGTATATGAAGAAAATCTGGACTCACACATCAGATGTTTGAAAAGAGAGGAGTATTTTAATAAGCTTTTCAGATAACTGTGGATATTCTTTGATACAGTGTACTCTGAAATTCAACAGGTAATGTGAAGCCGTATCCATGCACCTTTTATACTTGGTAACATTAATATCCATTGCTCTCTCTCTTGCACTTCGAATAGGTCTTTAACCCATGCATGATTTTCGTAACATAATGAATTGGTCATTCGGAAAATATCCGTGACTGAATTATACAGATATTCCAGTTGGTGACACATTTATTTATACAATATCATCATACTTCATGGAGCCTCTGGGATACTCCACTGTACAATTAGAGAGAATGAGAGTGAAAAGGTAAATAACATTTTAGTATTTAGTTTTTGGCTGTCCAGTACAGGGATCAAACCCCGGACCTTGGTGTTATCAGCACCATGCTCTAACCAACTGAGCTAAGTGGCCAGCCCTTACTTCCTAGTATTTTAAAAATAGTGTTTTTTTTGTTTTGTTTTGTTTTTACCTCCTAGGCCCCTGAAAAGGTCTTGGAGGTCCCCAAGGGTCTTGGATCGATAGGCTAGCACTTTAAGGAGGAGAGTGGTTTAGAGAGGGAGATAGAGGTTAGCTCACAAGGATTGTGGATGATGCTAAGGAGTTTGGACTTTCTCTTAGGGTGATGAGTTATCATTTAAAGGTTTTTAAATGGAAGAATAGAGTGATAGGATTTTGTCTATCTATCTGTCTACCTATATTTGTATACAATAGAATAAAATGCACAGATCTTATGATCAATTCAGTGAGTTTTGGCAATTGTATATACCGATGTCACCAACATCCAAAACAAGATACAGAACATTTCCATTCTCCCAGAAAGTTCTCTTTTGCCTCTTTCTATTCCGTCTTCCTCTCCCACAACCACCAAGTGATTTCTGTCACCAGATATTGCCTATATTTGGATTTCATAGAAATGGAATCATATAGTATGTATGTAGTCTGTGTACTGTCTTCTGCTTAACATAAATGTTTTTGAGGTTTATCTATGTTGTGTGTATCAGTAGTTTATTTTTAAAAAATTGATGAATAGCATTCCTTAGTTGACACGTAATTTTCGTACTTCCTTGTTCTTCCTGGCGTTGTGTCTTCTTTCCGTGTTAGCATGTATTGATTTACCTTATTCTTTTTAACTGCTGCATAGTGTTCCATTTGTACAGTAATTTAGGTTATTTCTAATTTTTTACTGTTACAATTGATGCTTCACTGAACATCCTTATACCTACCTGCCTGCATATCTGAGAATATTTCTTTAGGATAGATACCCAGAAATGGAATTGCTGGTTTGAAGAACACACACATATTAACTTGTAGTAGATCCTGCAAATTACCCTCCAAAAGGGACTGTATAAGTTTATATCCCTTCCATAGTGTTTGACAGCATTTGTCCACACCTTTGCCAATGCTGGATAGAAGCTTTTAAAATTTTTTCCAGAGGCAAAAAATTCCATCACATTGTGATATACATTTCCATGATTGTGATATTGAGCATATTTTTTCATGTTTTTTGGCTTTCTGTATATCTCTGAATTAATTAGATATACTAATTACTTAGATATATTATTTGTCTATTTTTCTGTTGTTTTCTTATTTTATTTATTTATTTTTGGTGAAGGGAGGGGCTGGCCAGTATGGGGATCTGAACCATTGACCTTGGTGCTTGGTGTTATCGGTATGGTGCTCTAACCAAGTGAGCTAGCTGGCCAGCTCTTTCTTTCTTTTCTTTTTCTTGGTAACAGCTTTATTGAGAAATAATGCATTTTAAAAATACAAAAAAATACAAAAAAAAAAAAAAAAGAAAGAAAGAATGCATATACTGTACAACCTACCCATTGAAAGTATACAATTCACTGGCTTTTAGTATAGTCCCAGAGTTGTGCAAACATCACCATGATCAGTTTAGAATATTTTTATCACATCAAAAAGAATTCTTACTGATTTTTAAGCATCTTTTAATATAATCTATCTTGTAACCCTATCTGTCCTACAAGGGTACTTCAAAAGTTCATGGAAAAATAGAATTAAAAGATAATACAAATCATTCCATGAACTTTTTGAAGTACCCACATATAAATTTTAAATTTTAGTAAGTTTAATAAGTTTTAAATTTCTATCAATTTTTAACTTTGCAATTTTTTTTCTTAACATGAAGAAATTTTTAATGTTTTCATTGTTAGATTTACCTTTCTTTTTCCTACGTGGCATTCATCTAGTTTAAGGACTTCACTGCTCCAAAGATCTAAATATATTTTCTAATTTCTGCCAATACTTGACTTTTATTTATTTATTTATTTTTGCTTTTTGTCTTTTTCTGTGTCCGGCAACGGATCGCAACCCTCAGTGTCGCCCCCGCACCGGACCGGGACCGGCAACGGGATCGCAACCCTCGGCGTTGCTCCCGCGCCTCGCTCAGCCAGTGAGCGGGAACCGGTCTGTATGTGGGATCCGAACCCTCGGCGGGAGCGCCGCTGCGCTCCCAAGCAGCGCACTGTAGCAGTGCGCCACCGGGCCGGCCCCATTGACTTTTATTTTTTGTATTTATTTTGTTTAATCCATTTAGAATTTATTGTGGTGTGAGGAAGGGATCCAAACTTACTTGTTTTTCCAAATAGATGGACAATTGGCTTAAATACGTTTATTTCAATAGTAGGCCACTGTTTGTCATGTTTTAAATTCTCTTATAGACAAGAGTCTATTTATTGACACTTTAGTATATTTCATTGATATATTTGTCTTTTTTTGTACCAGTACTTTACTGTTTTTGTTACTATAACTTTATAGTATGTTTTGATACCTTGTTGGGTGAGTAGTTACCTTAGTTATTTTATTTTTCAAAAATTTCCTCGGCCGACCCGGTGGCGCACTGCTACAGTGCGCCGCTTGGGAAGTGCGGCGGCGCTCCCGCCGAGGGTTCAGATCCCACATACAGACCGGCCTCTCACTGGCTGAGCGAGGTGCGGGAGCAACACCGAGGGTTGCGATCCCGTGGCCGGTCCCGGTCCGGTGCGGGCGCGACACTGAGGGTTGCGATCCATTGCCGGTCACGAAAAAAGACAAAAAAAAGGGAAAAAAAAAAATTTCCTGATTGTTTTCAGGCATTTTGCTTTCTAGACAAAGTTTGGACTCAACTTGTTAAGTTTCTTTAAAAATCCTATTGTATTTTAATTGAGATTTCCTTGACTTGGACTAATTTGGGGAATTTTCAGATTAATTTTAGAAAGATCACTCTGGTTGTATTTTGAAGAATGAGTTGGAGGGAGGTAAGGTAAAAGGCAGGGAGACCATTTAATTTGGCATATTTTTTGTGTAAAGGACCAGATAAGTATTTCCAGCTTTGGAGGCCATGTGGTCTCTGTCACCACTATTCTGTCACAACAGCTTGAAAGCAGATATACACAATATGTAAGTAAATGGGCATGGCTGTGTTCTAATAAAACTTTCTTAACAAAAAAAGGGATAAGCTAGATTTGACTTGCAGGCTGTAGTTTTCCAAGTCCTGATTTAGACTATCGCAGTAACTCAGGTGAGAGATGATCCTAGCATAAACTTAGGAAGTGGCATTAGGAGAAAAAGATGAATTCGAGAACAATTTAGGAAGTGACACTGAGAGGATTTGGTGATTAACTGGATGAGAACAGTGAAGGAAAGAAAGAAGTCAATGATTGCCTAGGTTTCTGGTTTGGACACTAGATAGCTCATGGGATCATGAGAAGACAGTGAGTGTAGAGAATCCTTATGTCTGTGAAGAACAGCACAGAGATGGTGGTGGTTCAGTGGAAATGTGGGGTCTGCAGGAAGTTCTTTTAAAAATAGAGGAACCTTGAGATGTATAAACACTGATAGATAGGAAAGGCAAGAAGGCTAAACACATTGAAGTAACAGGGAGAGGGAAATAAATATATATGAAAGGCCTTGGTGACCTGTCAAGTGCTGTGCACAATTAGCAATTTACTCTTCCTTCAGAGTGAAGAGGCTCTTTGTCCAGTGTTGTGCATGTAGAGGGCACTTAGAAGCAGTTGGGATGTCAGATATGAAGAGAGCAGAGGGGATGAGAGAGCAGCTGCGGGGTTGGATGGAGCTAGCCACGGGTGTAGTGGGCCACACAGTCTCCAGCCTCGGGGGCTTGAGGTGGTTCAGAGCTTCTAAGCTCATAGTTGTTAAGACTGGAGCAGGTTGAATCTTGCTGTGAACAACAGTTCACCATGTGGAAAGTATTTTTAGGTCTCTGCCGTAGCAGTGTTTTATTGATACAGTTAGCAAAAATGTACTGAACAGAATTCAGGATTTGAATACCATAAATATATTTTGACTAATGGCATCCTTCAGAACATACAGAATGGGGGTTTTCTCTCCTGGTAGTTTGGGGCCAGTTTTTTTTTTTTTTT
>NW_007728615.1:107697-110225 GCF_000696425.1 Galeopterus variegatus | reverse complement strand
AGTTTTTTTTTTTTTTTCCTTTTTGTCTTTTTTCGTGACCGGCAACGGGATCGCAACCCTCGGTGTCGCACCTGCACCGTGCTCAACCAGTGAGCGGACCGGTCTCTATATGGGATCCGAACCCTCGACGGGAGCGCCGCCGCACTCCCAAGCGCCGCACTCCACCGAGTGCGCCACCGGGCCGGCCCTGGGGCCAGTTTTTAGTGGCAACATCCAGCTCCCCTTACAGGTTGGTGTCCAACAACATTCAGTTCTTTGCCAAGCTCTTGCTATGGGGACATCATTTATAAATAAACAAATGCTTGCCTGGAACGTTATGGTCATCCTGCCCAGGCAAGCTCCCAATTTTCTCATCACTGTCAGACTCTAGTTATGACTCCACGGTATGGTGGCTCTGAACACTAGTTGTATTTAAGTCCTATCTGTGTTTTGCTCCAGTTCATCCAAGAATGCTAGTTAAAGCTGTCTGAACAGAGAGCCGTCTATTCAGGTGGTGGAGAGATTATACATGGAAGGAAAATTCACAATACTCAGGTCACTGAGGCTGATTTAGCTTTTTTTAAAAAAATCTTTGGAGGTCTTGACTCCAGCAGAGATGGCCCATGAGGCAGGTGGTTATCCTCATAATTTCTGTCATTGTATTCTGCTTTTTTATCTTTGTATGTTTTGCCACTGATTTTGAGTATAATATTGTAACTATTTTCTGCAGTATTATTCATTTTTTATCATCATGTTGCAATTATTTTTTAAAAGTATGACAACTTAAAAGACTTTCTGTAGGGTTTGATTTTGCTCAGGACAAATTATTTCTTTTGGACTAGATCTCCAATCTTATGATGGTGATGAATAGGTTTTACTAACAGAAATTTGTTTTAAGGTAGAGATTTTTTTCAAAATGCATCTAATTAATAGAAGTAATCTATTCAAAGCAATAAAAACTTCCTGAAGACCTACTATGTGCCAGGCCCTGTGCTTGCTGCTAGAGGAAAAACAGATATAAATTTAATACTGTCCTCAGGGATCTTATTGTTCAAATTGAATTCCCCAAAATGTATTTTGGAAATATTAATTAAATGAGATTCGTTTGTCAAATAAGTTTGAAGGGTATTGCTTATTTTATAATCAGTCATCTTAGAGATTCTCCCCGTGCACAAATATATTACATCTCTTTTTTATCCTTTGGCAGCTGGCCAGTATGGGGATCGGATCCCTTGACTTGGTGTTAGCACCGTGCTCTAACCAAGTGAGCTAACAGCCAGCCCTACAAGGATATTATAGTTCTGAGAAGTTCTACAGTAAAGAAATCTCTCTCTATATGTTTAATCCAGGTTCTCTAAAATTTTTATCACAAAGAAGCTCTGTGTGTGTGTGCATAACATTTCTTAACATCCTGAGGAACTTTTGGAACAGCTTGGTCTAATACGACTTTTTACAATGACAGTAATGTTCTATATCTGTGCTGTCTAATATAGTTGCCATAGCCACATGTGGCTTTTGAGCACTTGAAATGTGACTAGTATGACTGAGGAAGTGAATTTTTAATTTTATTTAACTTTAATTATTATAAATTTAAACAGCCACTTGTGATCAGTGGCTTCCCTATTAGACAGTACAGGTTTGGCAGTTACTTTGGAAAATGCTGTTTTAAGGGTATATTTTTATTTATTCATCCTACAAACATCAAGTTTGTGGTGGTCTCTGAGTAAAAGCATCCTTGTCCTCAAGGAGCTCCTAATTTAGTGGGGGCAGCAAGCACCCCCTGTCTAATGCTGAGTATAGGGGGATTACTTGGAGCACAGAGGAAGGATTTCAGCTTTGGGTGGGAGGTTAGGGTTGGTTAGGGAAGGCGTCCTGGACAAGTCCTAGAGAACAAGTCCTAGAGAACGAGTAAGAGTCGTGTAGTGAAACTCACTCCCTATTTCAACGTGCAGGTGCTACCCACTGAGTGTAGGAAATGTTCATTTGTCTCTAGTTCTTGCTCAAATAAAATCATTTCATAGAAGTTGTAGCAATAAAGTAATATAACCTCGCTCTTGCCCATTCTTTCGCCCACTATTAGCCAATTAAACATTGGTTATTGTGGACAATGAGTAGCCTGGGAACACGAAACTTGCTCCTTTTTTTTCTCTTGGTGGCTGGCTGGTACAGGGATCCGAGCCCTTGACCTTGGTGTTATCAGCACCATGCTCTGTGAGCTAACCAGCCAGCCCCATGCTACCTTTGAGTACCCTAAAATATCATCTTCTCAATGGGCTTGTGCTGATGATGTCATTTGCAGCGAGTGTCATAGAAGCAGTATAGGGACAATGCATACTGTTACTACCTGTCTTTTCATGAGTTATGAAGTGCTGGCCGGTTAGCTCAGTTGGTCAGAGTGCAGGCTTATAACACCAAGGTCATGGGTTCAGATCCCCATACCCGCCAGCTGCCAGAAAAAAAGCGGGGGGGGGGGGGGGGGGGGAAGGCCTTGATTGGGTTGAGATTTCAGGAGGGCGGTAGGAACTTTTAGGGCCAGGGTTTGTTCCTCT
>NW_007728615.1:85075-106768 GCF_000696425.1 Galeopterus variegatus | reverse complement strand
AAAAGAAAGGGGGGGGGGGGGGGGGGTGGTTGTGGAAGGCCTTGAATGGGTTGAGATTTCAGGAGAGCTGTAGCAACTTTAAGTGCCAGTGTTTGTTCCTCTCAGCTTTGGGAGACTAGTTGTCTGAACGTTATCTTCTTCCTTCCCTCCAGATGGTGTCCTACTCCTCTGTCCTCACAGCTATAAGTAAGGTATGACTATAGCCACTCACAGGTGGGGGCAGTGAGGGGTAGATATGGTAGTGACGGACAAGTCCCACCTCCTTGACTGCTCTGATCATGTGACCTCTGAGGCCGGACAGACAGCACACAACGCCTCTGCTGGCATTGCTGGCCTTCCACTGGAGGGAGGAGGTCCTGGGAGCAGGGTGCTGACAAATAGCAGTCAATTTCCAGTGTTGACAAGATGCTGAGTCTGAAACCCAGGGCTGGAGGATAGAAGCGCAGGAGTCCTGAGTGTACCACCTGCCTCCTGTGTGAGACCTGGGGGTTGACCGGGGCCTTCCATAGCGTCTCCACTGTTCTTCTCACAGTTTGATGACTTTTCCCGGGACCTGTGTGTCCAGGCTTTGCTGAATATCATGGACATGTTTTGTGACCGACTGAGGTAAGGGCAGGAGTGAGGGGACATCACAAGTTTCCAGCATTATCTTAATGCAAAGGAGAAGCTCCTAGCACACAGACTGAGACCAACTCTGGTTTCCCACATTTCTTCGTCCCACCTGCCCATCTGCACCCACCTGTTGCCATCCTTTTCTACTTAATCCCTTAGGACATAATGCCTCTTCTCTATTTGGAGTAGCTCATTCAAAATCTTGGCCAGTAGAAGCTGAAAAGGCTAGGTGTCTTCCCTAGGACTCTGCTAGCTTCCCAACTCTATTTCCTAGTAGGGGAGTGCTGGAGACTGTAGGGAACACTGGCGTGGGTCAGATTCCAGCCATTGGAGTAGACACAGATTTGCATCCTTTCCTGGTAGCTGTCACGGCAAAGCAGAGGAGTGCATCGGGCTGTGTCGAGCCCTTCTCAGCGCCCTCCACTGGCTGCTGCGCTGCACGGCAGCCTCTGCAGAGCGGCTCCGGGAGGGGCTGGAGGCTGGCACTCCAGCCACTGGGGAGAAGCAGCTTGCCATGTGTCTGCAGCGCCTAGAGAAGACCCTCAGCAGCACCAAGAACCGGGCCCTGCTGCACATCGCCAAACTAGAGGAGGCTTGTATGTCCCCTGATTCCCCTGAACCCCACCTGGCGCTGCTCCCATAGCCAGTCCTTTAATTGAGAGGGGAGAAGCAGGATGCCATCCCACTTCTTTCCAAGAGGATCTGAAACCATCCCACTTCCTTTTTTTTCTCCCCATAAGCATTGCATACATCCCAGGGACTTGGGCAGGGTGGCACCCGAGCCAATCAACCAACAGGTATTTACTGAGCATTATTGTACGCCCAGCACTATGCCAGGTGCTGGGGGCGGGGGGAGGGGGGCTGCCAAAGGAGCATGTGGCAGGGTCCCTGCCTTCAACAAGCATACGTGCTAGTGGGGAGCAAGACTAATAAGTCATATCCGTGGAAAAAATTAGGGTGAGACAAGTACACCATCTATTCTTCTGTTTGTCTCCTTGTTACTCATCGTCTGGAAGCAAATGATTCTTTTATTTGAGTGTTACCTTTTCAAATGTTGCTTTAAACATGGTGCCTGTCTGCTGTCAGGCCTGTTGGGTGCCTGTCTGCTGTCAGTGTCGTGCCATACACTTCTTGACTCAAGTTCAGATGTTAAATATTGGAGCCTTCCAGAGCCTGAGAACAGACAGATCTCCTGGTGGGAGGGAAGACTCTGGTATTGCCAGCATTGGGGTCCTAGGGCCATAGTCTTGCTTGGAGCCAAGGTGGCTTGGGACCACCTAAGGATCTTTTGTTCTCAAGTAACAAGAGTGCTAGAATGGGTTGTACCCAAGTCTTAGGACCTGGTTGGGGAACTTATTACAGTGTTAGGATATTTATTACTTTTCCAAGTATGTTTTATTGCCTGTGAAAAGTCCAGAAAGATAATCATTATGTAAAAATGGGCTATGTTGACAGTTTCTTACCTATCTTGAGTACTTGATAAATGTTTATTGACTAAAAAGTGGATGAATGCTTAATTTTAATGGATCTCAGGTCTTATCTTTTTTTCCCCCATGCGACATGGAAGTTAATGGGCTAGTTGGAGCCATTATTCAGCACTTGACCCTCTGGAATTGTTACTAGGATAAGTGACTTATAATTAATTAATAAATAATGTGGTATACACCACAAGTGCAGGCATTTAGGGGAGAGAGATCAGTGGTCTAGACATGGAAGTTAATGGGCTAGTTGGAGCCATTATTCAGCACTTGACCCTCTGGAATTGTTACTAGGATAAGTGACTTATAATTAAGTAATAAATAATGTGGTATACACCACAAGTGCAGGCATTTAGGGGAGAGAGATCAGTGGTCTAGACCAGTTGGGTAAGTTGTGAAAGGAAGTGGGGCACAGAGCCTTGAAGGATGGTGGGAGTTTGAGAGAGGAAGAGGGGCAGAGAGGCACTTTGCCGCATGAGCAAAGCCACACGAGGGGGCGAGTGAATGCAGGATGGTCCTTTAGGAACCCGGTTTGACTAGAGTGGCAAATGGTGGCCTCTGCTGGGTCAGCCTTTTGGATTGGCCCACTCCTGAAGTGATTTGTGGTCGCCCTCCCTGTTCCAGCCACTGCATCTCTTACCTCCCTCTGCCTCTCTCTTCCACTGCCCATGTTATGTGGGACCTAATCTCTAAAGTCAGCTGGGTACGTCCCCTGAAAGTCAGACCTTTGGGAATGGTTTCTAGGGGCTCAGCCCCTGGTGCTCACTCCCCTTCTAGAACAGTGCATGCTGCCCTGAGGCCCCTGGCCTCATGGCATCCTTAGGGGAAGCCTCTCTGCGTGGTTTCGTGGGTCCAGGCGGTGCCAAAGTTGAGGAGTTTGGGGCCGAGCTCTGCTCCTCTGTTATCCATCATGTTGCTGCCTTTCCTTTTCTCTGCCAGCCTCTTGGACTGCCATTGAGCATTCTCTCTTGAAGCTTGGGGAGATCCTGGCCAATCTCAGCAACCTGCAGCTCCGCAGCCAGGCTGAGCAGTGTGGCACACTGATTCGGAGGTACCTGGCTCCCAGGGTGACAGTGGTGACGGGAGAGAGGAAGCGCCCTGGGGCATGGGTGGGAAGATGTGTCACCTGGCTCTGTCCCCTCCGCTCTCACCTTCTCTCCCCAAATACTGTCCAAATGTATCTGTGTTCCCCTCAGCATTCCCACGATGCTGTCTGTGCACTCAGAGCAGCTGCACAAGACTGGCTTCCCCACGGTCCACGCGGTCATCCTGCTCGAGGGCACCATGAACCTGACCGGCGAGACGCAGCCACTGGTGGAGCAGCTGGTGATGGTGAAGCGCACGCAGGTGGGAGGGGCCGAGGGCCGTTCCATGTGGGACAGGAGGGAGGACTCTAATCCTCCCTGGGAGGAGTAGGGTTTCTCCTGATCCATGGTGGAGAGTGGGTGCCAGCCGTGCACAGTTTTGTCATTTGGCCTGACGTCTCTGGTCCTCAGCACTAGAGCTTGGGAGAGACTCTGCTGCACAGTCTCTGATCTAGCGGGATCCCTGGAGCCTGCAGCAGGATGCAGGGGCACGGGGACCATCTTACGCCTCACCCTTGGGTCTTCCCACAGCATATCCCCACCCCGCTTTTTGTCCTGGAGATCTGGAAAGCTTGCTTCGTGGGACTCATTGAGTCTCCTGAGGGCACAGAGGAGCTCAAGTGGACAGCTTTCACCTTCCTCAAGGTACCTGGGGACATGGGAGCAACAGAGAGCCAGTCTAGGAATGGCTCTTAGGAGAATCTGGAACACCCTGAACCTTTGTCCTGTGTTTCTCCATGCTGGCATCATGCCCAGTCTGCCAGGTTCCCCAGCACGAGTTTCCATCGATTATTTTCTCTAAAAGTCCCAGGGCTATATTTAGTGCACTTGGCAGGACTCCGTTGTTTCTTACCATGGAGTTACTGTTTAGCTCCGTCATAGCCAGATTGGTGCAGGGCAGTTAAAGGAACCAGGGAAAGTGGGCCACAATCCTCTGTGCAGCTAGGATTCCATTTTTGCCTCTGGCATTTCCTTGTTGAGTCAGCAGAAGGGAGGGGTCTCTGTGTCCTGTAGGCCATGGTGCTCAGGTACCCCTCAGCTTTCTGATTTGGCTATAAGAGTCCTCTCCCTTCCAGGGCAGGAGCTCCTTTCTGTCTGCCCCAGAGCAGGGGTGGGTGTGGGGTGGGGGATGCCTTGAGTGGTAGGTGAAAGAGAAAAGAAATCCATCTTCCTGTTTTCCCTGCCTCACCCCCTAGATTCCACAGGTTTTGGTGAAGTTGAAGAAATACTCTCATGGGGACAAGGTGAGTTGAAGGGATGAGATGGGCCATGGGAGCAGGTGAGGATATTGATGCCCTGGAGAAGCAATGGCAAGGGAGGGGTCACTTAGACCCTAGCTGGGCAATAATGTGTCCTTGTGCCGAGAGAAGGCTGGATGCGTGTGTGTGCTTGAGCATCTTCACACACGCACGCACGTGCACCCAGGCTCCAGACAGGAGGCAGTAGGCAACTCAGGTGATCCCTCCAGTAGGCAAGGTTGCCCAAGATGAACGGGGCCGGGTGGCCAGGCGAGGAGCAGCGATGCCTCATTCTCTCCCTGTCCAGCCCACTTGCAGGCTCTTGTGTCCAGCAGGGTGTCCTTATGAGCCTGTGCTGTAGGCTGTGGGAGGAGTGGAGGACCTAGAAACCAGGTGGAAGTTTCTGACTCTTTGTAGGACTTCACTGAGGATGTTAGCAGTGCTTTTGAGTTCCTGCTGAAGCTCACACCCTTGCTGGACAAAGCTGACCAGCGCTGCAAGTATGAACTCCCCTGCTCACTCCTGCCTTATTGGAAGGTGTTCTGGCCTCTTCCCCTGCTCTTCTATGCCAGATAAGCCCCAGGAGACTCTGTTTCCTTGTTCGCTGCCCCCGGCAGGGGCAGGAGGCAGCAGCCCCCTAGTTGCTGAGTACCCAGAGCCCCTCTACCTTCCCTCAGGCACTCCAAATTTTCTTCATCGTGTTTCCTTGTTCGCTGCCCCCGGCAGGGGCAGGAGGCAGCAGCCACCTAGTTGCTGAGTACCCAGAGCCCCTCTACCTTCCCTCAGGCACTCCAAATTTTCTTCATCCTGAAGGAGGGAGGATACTGGGCAGGGACCCATTGCTCCCATCCTTCAAAAATCCCAGCTGTTTGCCAAGTTTCCTCATCAACTTTTCCCTTCGCAGCTGTGACTGTACAGACTTCCTAGTCCATGAATGTAGCAAGCAGGGGCTTCTGTCTGAAGCTAGTGTCAACAACCTTGTGGCAAAGCGGTAAGTGTGTCCTCACTTGGGCTGCCCCAAGGACCCCCTGACTTCCCTCTCTCATGTCCAGACTGGGCTGCTGGGTGCCTTTTCCCCTTCTGTCTAAAATTTGGGTTGCAAATGACTGGGACCATGCCTAGTAGTAAAGGGAATAGGAGGGAAGAGACGCTGATTTCTTCCAACCAGAGTTTTACATTCTTAGTTTCTGTTCTTTTAACTCATACCTAGCTTTGTGATCAAAGTAAAAATCTTAAATCTTCCTTTAATCTTACATGAACTATCAAAATACATGTAATGACTAATAACAAATTGCCTTCGCTTTCGTAAACTTCACCCTAACCCCGAAAGTTCTTATATGCTTCTCACCTTCACTGCGCCTCTGCTTCTGGGGTTGGACTAGGGAGTGTGTCAAGCATTTCTCTCTGTTCCTCTTTTCTTCTCTTGGCCAATTGGTTATGGCCACAGCAAAGCAGACCGGGAGCATGCACCTCACCTGAAGTCAGGAGAAAATGCCAACATCCAGCCCAATCCCAGCCTGATCCTCCGGGCAGAGCCCACTGTCACAAACATCCTCAAGGTGAGTGCTCCCTTTCTTGCCACCAGCATCTTCTCTCTCCTGTTTCCAGGTTGTCCTCCACTTCCAGATAAATAGAGGCCACAATCTCTCATCTGGCTTTTATACATAGTTGCTTTGGAAGTAGAGAAAGGGGGAAGGTGAGGGCAGCTACCTTTGAAAACTAACATTTGTTGAGCATCACGTGCGCATCAGGCACTGTGGTAGTTGCTTTCACGTACACCTTCTCATGTGGAAACCACAGAGAATCTCCAGCTGTGACCTTGCCCACCCCGAACTCCATCACACTCACTCCAGTGAGAGGGTTGGATTGGACAGCAAGGATCAATTTTAGTTGCTTTCACGTACACCTTCTCATGTGGAAACCACAGAGAATCTCCAGCTGTGACCTTGCCCACTCCGAACTCCATCACACTCACTCCAGTGAGAGGGTTGGATTGGACAGCAAGGATCAATTTTAGGAATGATTTTCCAGAATGGAGTCAAAGATATAGGTTAAATTGCAGCTTGTGGTATAATGGAAACATGCAGAGAGAAATTGTGGCTAAGCTGTATCTGGGGGGGGTCTTCAGTGTTCTTCAGGACTTAATTTCCTGTCCTGTCCCCAGACGATGGATGCAGACCACTCTAAGTCGCCAGAGGGGCTGTTGGGAGTCCTGGGCCACATGCTGTCTGGGAAGAGTCTGGACTTGCTGCTGGCTGCTGCTGCTGCCACTGGAAAGCTTAAATCCTTTGCCCGGAAATTCATCAAGTAAGGAAGGCTGAGCCCTGAGCACAGTGGGGGAGGCCACATGTGAAGGGAGAAGCCAGCAGAATAGATGCACAGACCTAAGCAGAACATCCCAGCTAGAGACCTTGGAGGAGGAGCCAGTTCTCTTGACCCAAAGGGCTCTTTTCTCTCCAGCCAAGGCTGAAGTGGAGATGTTTGGTAAGGGGACGACGCTGAGCAGTAGGCATGGAGGAATTCGGGTACGCCCGGTTATTAATAAGGGGCTCTCAAATTCTGTTGCCTTTTTTGGTTGACCTAGAATTTGACATATAGAACATTGTTCCATTCAGTGAGCCATTCTCCAGGCCTTGGAAATCTTTTAACAATAGGTAGAAATAATTCTTTTTTCTGTAGCCATGGTGTTCGAGTGTAACAGGTAGTTCAGACTCTAGTGACCGCCTCTGAGTGTGTGCAGCCCCCACTGCTGGCTGCTGCTCAGCGCTCGCCCTGGTTGAGGCAGCCTGTCTCTGTTCCTTTCACAGTCTGAACGAGTTCATGACACATGGCACCGAAGAAAGCAGTAAGTCGACTCTGCTCATCTGCAGACCCCATAGGCCCTGCGGAGGGGTGGGGAGGCAGAGAGGAGGGGAGGAGGGCGCCTTTGCGCATCCTGGGGAGGCTGTTTCCTCCCCTGAGCCGTGACCGACTGAAGCTTTTGGGGACCCTTGAAAGAGGGTAATGCTGGAAAAGTATTCTTCTAAAACTATCCCTTTGTCTCCCTCCTGCCCACTTTGTGATGTGGTTGGGTGCTGGGGAGGAGGGTATTAGGAGTCTTTGATTCCAAGGAAGGGATGATGTTCCAGTTGAGATTCAAGAAAAGGATTCTGAGCCTCAGAGCTTTGAAGGAGCCACTTGGTCCCTGACCTTCCTTGAGGCAAATCCTGATCCCTCCTGACCAGATGAAGGCTTTGGGCCACTGCCCTAGGCTGAGGGATCAGCCTTTGTATCCTTCCCACAGCCAAAGCAGCCTCAGTTCGAGCCTTGCTCTTTGACATCTCCTTCCTCATGCTGTGCCACGTGGCCCAGACCTATGGCTCAGAGGTGAGTGAGAGAAGAGAAGGTGGCATTAGGGGGTGCCAGGTGGGCAGAGGCAGAGGGGAAGGAAACAACCAGGAACTCTTCCCTACTTCACCCTCATCCCCCATCTGTCTCCCAAGCCAATTAGTTCTACTGGCCTCAGAAATCAGCTACCCACCCTCATTTGCCCACCCTGGGCCATAGATGCCCTTTGGTCCCCTCCCGAATCCTCAGTGCTGCATTCACACCAACCACTAGGTGGCAGTATAGCCCCCTGCCTGCCTCTCTTAGACCAACTTGTCCCCAGTTCTTCAGGCTAGGAGGGGAGAAGCTGCGTGGCAGGAAACAGGTGCAGTCCCAGGCCCAGCTCTGTCAGGCGCCTCTCCCTCCCCCTGTTCCCAGGTGATCCTGTCCGAGTCGAGCACAGGAGCAGAGGTGCCGTTCTTTGAGACCTGGATGCAGACCTGCATGCCTGAGGAGGGCAAGATCTTGAACCCTGACCACCCCTGCTTCTGGCCCAACTCCACCAAAGTGGAGTCCCTGGTGGCCCTGCTCAACAACTCTTCGGAGATGAAGCTGGTGTTAGTGGCCTGGGTTCCCACTCCAAGGGTGGCGGTGGAGGCAGAGCCAAGACGCACTCCCCTAAGTCCATCCCATGCTCCCCTGTGGTGACTTTTTCCCACCCCCACCCCCACAGGCAGATGAAGTGGCATGAAGCCTGTCTCAGCATCTCAGCGGCCATCTTGGAGATCCTCAACGCCTGGGAGAATGGGGTTCTGGCCTTCGAGTCCATCCAGGTAGCCCCGCCTTTCCAGCAGCCTTCTTTCTTCCCTGACACATGGAACCAGTTATTGGTAGCTTGTAATATTTTGTAAGAACGAGATGACCCTTAATCCAGGAGCTCATGTTTTGGTGTTGATTTTTCCTATAATCTTAGACTTAAGCCACTCCCACCCACCCAGGTAGCTCTGGGAAAATCACACTTGTGGTGGAGAGAGGTGTGCAATGCAGCCTAGGACTCCACCTGCCACACTTAGCCACCCACAGAGGCTGGGGAACACGATAGCCATGGAAGGGGAGATAGTAGCCCCCATCACCCTTTTCCTTCTCCCCTAGAAAATCACCGATAATATCAAGGGAAAGGTGTGCAGTCTGGCGGTGTGTGCTGTGGCTTGGCTTGTGGCCCATGTCCGGATGCTGGGGCTGGATGAGCGTGAGAAGTCGCTGCAGATGATCCGCCAGCTGGCAGGGCCACTGTACAGTGAGAACACCCTGCAGTTCTACAATGAAAGGTCAGTAACCCGTCCCCTCCCTTCCGAACCCCTGCAGGTGTGTCATGAGAGGTCAGCACCTCCAGTAACAAATATTCCTCTCTTCTCTTACCTTCTCAAGCAGGCTGCTCACTCTCGCTGGCTCACATCCTCTCTCACTCGCTTTCTTAGTCACGTATTCACACACCTGACTCAGCAAATATTCAGTGTGTGTCTCTGTGCCCGGAGTGTTTATAATCCAGCCCCTGCTGTGTGCCAGAAATGCAGACCCCGAGCAGCTATAATTGTATAGCTCATATAGTGCTCAAGCTCATATAATCATATAGCCCTCAAGGAATTCAAGTTCCGGAGAACTAGCTCATCAGAGTAACAAAGCTGTATCACTGTCTAGGAACTGTGAGCTCATCTGTAGATTTTACAGGCCTTTCCCCAACATGCAGCTGTCTTTTGTGATGATTTCCTTCCCTGGCTCTTCAGGGGCTTAGAGGACCTCCCTGGTGACTTTTCAGCTGTGTTGAACTCAGTGGTATTGATTTATTCACACAACCAATAAGTTCTTTTTTTTTTAAAGTATGGTAAAAAAACACATAGCATAATATTTACCATTTGACCATGTTTAAATGTACAGTTTAATAGTGTTAAGTATATATACGTTGTGATACAACAGATCTCCACAACTTTTTTATCTTGCAACTCTGAAACTGTGTACCTATTAAACAACAGCTCCCCATTTCCCCCTCCCTCCAGCACCCAGCAACCACCGTTCTACTTTCTGCCTCCCTGGATTTGATTGCCTTGGATACCTCATTTAACTGGAATTATACAGTACTTGCCTTTTCATGTCTGACTTGTTTCATTCAGCATAGTGTCTTCAAAGTTCATCTATGTTGTAGCACGTGACAGGATTTCCTTCCTTTTTAAGGCTGAGTAATAATAATATTCTGTTGTATGAATGTACTGCATTTGGTGTGTCCTTTCATCTGTCGATGGACACTGGGCTGCTTCCATCTCATGGCTGTCATGAACAGTGCTGCTCTGTGTGGGTGTTCATCGACCCCTACGTTTTGAGTGTTGACTCACAAGGTAGCCGTTGAGGGTATCTCCTAAGGGAGAAGTGGAGACATTTAGCTTTAAGGAGGTTTGGGGAGGGTCTGTAAAATCACATCTGTTTTCCCCTTGCCTCCCTTTTTCCTTTCTTTCCTCATCTCCCCCGCCCCCTTAATAATGAGCATTTGCTCCAATGTAATCCACTCTAAGCACCCTAAGTCCTATCTGGTTGAGGGATAGTGGGAAATCTGTGGTTCCATCGTGCAGGTGGAAGAAGTGGCCCTACAAGTCATAGCAACTTTCCCAGAGCCACTCAGCATTCCAGGAACAGCTGGCACTCAGACCCATGTCTCTGTTCACACTCGAAGGCTCCTTTCATGAGAAAATTCCTGGATATGCACTTATATTTGCCTAACTACCAGAGGCCGGGAAGAGTCTGGTGGGGCAGCCCTTAGGCCCTCCTCTGGAAGTAATGGAAGTAACAGTTTACTTTGGGAGGAGGCCAAGTCTGGGTGGGGACCCCCCCAAACACTCAACCCAGGGGGAAGTGATTGTATTTATTGATGCCAGAGGCTTGGCAAGCCCTGTCCTGGAGGATGGGGGAAATTGGAGAGTGAGAGTGAAAGAGAGAAAATAGGAATATGTTGCCGGAACGGCCTAGTGGAGGAAAGCCCCTGCCCCGTCCCCTTTAATAGGCTTTGTGCCTGGCAGGTGAGATCCTTGCCAGGAAGAGAGCTGTAGGGTCAGGGCTTCCTCAGCACAGAATGGGGTTAATGCCCTAGGAATATTTCTGTAACCTGAGTCCAGGCAAAATCTGGCTTGGCTGGGCCGACCCGTGGCTCACTCGGGAGAGTGCGGTGCTGATAATACCAAGGCCATGGGTTTGGATCCTATATAGGGATGACCGGTTAGCTCACTGGGTGAGCGTGGTGCTGACAACACCAAGTCAAGGGTTAAGATCCCCTTACCAGTCATCTAAAAAAAAAAAAAAAATCTGGCCTGGCTGTTTCTCCCCCCACCTGGCACCTGAACCTCAGGCTCTCTCCCCCAGGGTGGTGATCATGAGCTCAATCCTGGAGCACATGTGTGCTGACGTGCTGCATCAGACAGCCACACAGATCAAGTTCCCATCCACGGGGGTGGACACAATGCCCTACTGGAACCTCCTGCCCCCCAAGCGACCCATCAAGGAGGTGCTGACGGACATATTTGCCAAGGTGCTGGAGAAGGGCTGGGTGGACAGCCGGTCCATTCACATCTTTGACACCCTGCTGCACATGGGAGGCGTCTACTGGTTCTGCAACAACCTGATTAAGGTACTTGGGCTGGAGAGGATGTAGGCTGGGGGAACAGGTATCTCAGACTCAGAGACATGGAAAAAATACCTGACAGGTCCAAACTTGGTCCTGTCCCCTGACTCCCCAGCACCTAGCCTGGTCACCTGGGCTTCTCTGAGAGGCTGCTGTGAGCTGGGAAGCCTCTTAGGAATACAGAGGGAAGGAATTCCGCTCACCTGGGGGAGTTGCCTTCTCAGGTAGCTCTGGCTGGAGGCTGTGATGCAGAGTGAGTGATGGAGCAGCCTGTGGCCCCCAGTACCTTTCCAGAAAGCTGGCTGCAGCAGCAGGGGTCTCAGAGGCCCAGGATCAGGGCCCTCGGCTCCTACACTGCCCCCTCCCTGCCCATCCAGGAGCTGCTGAAGGAGACACGGAAGGAACACACACTGCGGGCGGTGGAGCTACTCTACTCCATCTTCTGTCTGGACATGCAGCAGGTGACCCTGGTCCTGCTGGGCCATATCCTGCCCGGCCTGCTCACCGACTCCTCCAAGTGGCACAGCCTCATGGACCCCCCCGGCACTGCCCTCGCCAAGTAGGGGTCCCTTCAGTACCTGCCTGTCTCTCACATCCCGGGCCTCAAGTCCCTGCCCCCCAGAGCCAGGGGCCCCTTGCCTGGGATCACGAGGAAGCTGGAATGTGGGGAGCCTGGGGATGCGGCTTGCCAGTGTGGGCCCCTCCGATTGCACCCCCTTTCCTGGAACCCTTTGCTAGGCTGGCCGTGTGGTGTGCCCTGAGTTCCTACTCCTCCCACAAGGGACAAGCGTCCTCCCGCCAAAAGAAGAGGCACCGTGAAGACATTGAGGTAGGGCCCCTCCATTCATTTGTTTGGGTGTTTATTCAGCAAAGGGAATCAGCCATGGTCCCTGCCCTTAGGATGTGGTTGGTTGAGGGTCCAGAGGGGTGACCTGTGTGGGCCCCAGACTGCCCCTGGGTGAGAGGGTCTTGGAAAGAGCTCTTTGCTGTCTGTCACTGGGATTGTGGGAGGGGTGAGGAGAGGGGGCTGAGACCTGCTGGCAGTGCGACCGAGGGCTGCTGTCAGTTCACAGTTCCTTCCTCTTTCCTGAGAACTGGAGACCTGGGGATTCAGGAGCGGGTGTGTAGTAGTGACTGTCCTGCCTTCCAGGATTACACCAGCCTCTTCCCCTTGGATGACGTGCAGCCGTCAAAGCTGATGCGACTGCTGAGCTCCAATGAAGACGATGCCAATGTTCTTTCAAGTCCCAGTGAGTGTGTGGGCCGGGCCGGCGGCCACTGCTTCCTTCCCTGGAAACTCTGGGAGTTCACTCCACCCTAGGGAAGCGGCTTGCTGCAGGCCCCAGCCGCAGGCGTCATTTTTTTTTTTTTTTTTTTTTTTTTTTTTTTTTTTTTTTGTGGCTGGCGGTATGGAGATCCAAACCCTTGACCTTGATGTTATCAACACCCAACAGCATGCTCTAACCAACTGTCCTGTAGGAGTCTTTGCAGGCCGGTCAGAGAGGGTATGATGGGTTTGTCCCATCCTGTCCCGTAAGGGAGCCCTGTGTTTCCACCCCTGGAGAAAAGGTTGCTGTTATCTCTCCCTAAGGGTTGCAGCTCTTCTTCCTGGGTCCCATCCCAGCCCCCCATTTGTCCCTCCCCCACCTTCCTCATTGCAGGGTTGAGGGGATGACAGGCCACCCAAGTGAGTTATTGCCTCAGGCACAGTCTGCCTTGACTCACCAGCTCTGACCTTCCTTCCTTCCCCTAAGACATGCCCTGAGAGGCCCGGGCTGGGATGTGGAGCAACCCCCATTCTTCCTGCCCAAAGAGCACCCGTCCCCCACCCTGACTCCCCTGGATGCCTTTACCTTCTCACTTTCCTGGAAGTTTCTGTGAGGTTTTTTAGGGACTAGGGGACCAACTGAACTCTTGAGCAGAGGAAAAGATGCTGGGTCTGCCACCTACAAACTGTGACCCTTCGCTAGTTACTTAGCAAATCCGAGTCTCAGTTTCCTCATCTGTTACAGGGGGACGTTGTGAGGATTGAGTGGCCTAATCCATGGGAAGCACCAGGATTGGCCCTGGTCCCCAGCGGTGCTCACCAGATGTTACTTCTTCTCTCTCATCTCCCTTGGGATCTCTGGATTCAGGGCCCCTCTGTGACTCTTGATCTAGCATCTTCTTGGGCTCTCCATGCACACGGTGCTCACCAAATGTTACTTCTTCTCTCTCATCTCCCTTGGGATCTCTCTGGATTCAGGGCCCCTCTGTGACTCTTGATCTAGCATCTTCTTGGGCTCTCCATGCACCAGTTACCATGAAGGGTATAAAGAACGGGGTGAGGGCCGTGTCCTCAGTGCTCCCCCTGTCCATCCCCCAGCTGACCGCTCCATGAGAAGCTCCCTCTCGGCCTCCCAGCTCCACACAGTCAACATGAAGGACCCTCTGAACCGAGTCCTGGGTGAGTGCCCTTCCCCTGCTGCTGACGCGGGTCCTCCCACCACGTTTCCCCACCTTTCACCCATTCCCCCATCGCTGGCTGTCCTGCGTCCCCAGGCTCGCATCCAGTCCCTCCTCTCTCCCAGCTGTTTTCTATACTTCCTCTCTTTGATGGCCCCATTTTTGGGGTGCTCTTAGCACTTCTGTCTTCTCCCTTTTCAGTCCCACCTTGTCCTGGAGTCTGACCTCTTCTCAGACCCGCTCATGGAACTCTCCTCCTCTCGCTCTCCCCCGTCTGCACAGCCAACCTGTTCCTGCTCATCTCCTCCATCCTGGGCTCGCGCACCGCCGGCCCCCACACCCAGTTCGTGCAGTGGTTCATGGAGGAGTGCGTGGACTGCCTGGAGCAGGGCAGCCGCGCCAGCATCCTGCAGTTCATGCCCTTCACCACGGTGAGTAGCCCCTGACCAGGTGGCATGGCAAGTTGGCAGAGTCGGGGTTCAGGGGCCAGCCTCCTGAGACATCGCACCCACTACGAGGTGCCCCGGTGAGCACCCGTTCATGTGTCTGTCTGTGGCAGGTATCAGAACTGGTGAAGGTGTCAGCCATGTCCAGTCCCAAGGTGGTTCTGGCCATCACGGACCTCAGCCTGCCCCTGGGCCGCCAGGTGGCTGCCAAAGCCATTGCTGCACTCTGAGGGGCTTGGGGCGAGTGGCCACAGGCGGGGCCCGCTGAGGGTCCCAGCACCAGGCACCTGGAAGGGAGCTGCGGGAAAAGATGAGACATGGTTGCTCACATCCGCATGATGTAAGCATCCTGCATCGCTTCCAGATCTTTCCCCTGCTCCTAACTTCTGACCACCGAGACTTCTCCCAGTGTCTTCTTTCGTAATTTCCTCTCCCCTCTGCAAGTCCCTGAAGAGCGCAAGTGGCTGATTCTTCAGCCCCAGGCGGTCATGTGCGCCACCCCCATTCCAGGAGCAGGTTTCTCTCTGAGGAACTTTCTAGATGTGTAGTGTGTGTGTGTATGAATACATGTGTTTTTTTGTATTACACGAGGCGAAGTCCACCTCAGCTCGCTCCTAAATAAAGATCCTTGTGGGTCCCTGTGTGACCGTAAGTGCTGTTGGAGCCTGTGCTGACTAGGGTGGGGAACGTCTTCTCCCTGGACACCTTGTGCTGTGGCCGGGGAGAGGCTCAGTCCTGTGGTGAGGCGGGAGGTGCTGGAGGAGGAAGAGGTCGGGGGCGGGGACAGGGCTCAGGTTCCCGTGTTTGTTCACCCAGCTAGGGAAGGGCAGCTTCCCTTCCTAGACACGACTTAGGTGACGAAGAATCAGCACTGACCTGCTGCCCACCCCTAAGTCAAACGTACCCTGGAAAGGGGGAGGCTTTGGCTAAAGGCCCCACAGGTGCTCGGGCAGGGCGACCTGCTCTTCTGCTGCTCCCCACCCCGGCCCAACCCCACCCAGAATCTGACTGGCCCAGAGTTTGATCTGTCCCCTCCAGAAATGGACTGGGGGGATGAGGGCAGGAGCTCTCCTTAACCCTTCCTTGCCTGCTCCACGCATCTGCAAGCCTGGAGACGAGGATCCTGAGCCAAGCTTCTGGGACTTCTGACCCTGCTTTTAAGGAGTCATGTGGGGAAGGGTGACTGAGGAGCTGAGGATGGGGAAGGCTTGGGAGCATGGTGGCCTAGGGCTGGTGGGCCATCTCGACTTCCCTGGGTCGGATGAGGACACCCTGGAACCACGGGAGTCTTCAGCTGGGGGGTGCCTCGCACCTCCTGTCCTGAGCTGTGAGCTCAGACCTCTTCAGCCTGACGCTGCGACAAGCAGGAACGTGGCCAGCTGGGGAGAGAGCGCTCCCTGCAGAGCAGAGCAGAGCTCCATGAGGGACAGAAGTTCGGGCCCAAATGGCCACCTTGAACTCAGCTTCCCCATCTGTAAAAGGCACTTTATAATTCTGTCTTTGAGGGCAACTTTGTGGATAGGCTCAGGTTCACGGAGGGTGGTAAACTGACAAGCCCTGGGCAAATATCCAGTGCTCCCTTGCTTCAGCCCACCCCACCGCACGCTCTCCTCCAGGCACCGATGATCCGCTGCCTTCTGTCTCCCCACAATGCCAGGGACCATGTCTACCTTGTTCATGGCTGTGTCCTTAGCACTTAGCCCAGTGTGTGCACAGAGTAGGTGCTCAGATAAATATATGCTAAAGGAACGAACATGGATGAGCTAGAGGACCCCCCCTTTCTCCTCCCCTCCCTCTGGCCTCTCCCAGCCTCGGGCCACGACCCCCAGCCCCTGGCCAGGCACCAGCTGGACTCAAGAAGGAGGAAGGACATTTCGTGGAGACAAACACTTTATTATCCTGAAGCTGGGTTACAATGAGGAAGTGGGGACAGAGGTGGAGGGTAAAGAGTCGGGCTTCCTTTTATACCCCTCCCCCGACATGACTCCCTCTCACTTTCCCCCCACGTTTCCAGTCCCTATCCAACAGGGCATATGCCCAACCATCTGCCCTGCCCTAAAATGCGTCAAGATCCTGACCCGCTTGCTGGCAGGGGCAGGCATCCTGAGGTCACCCAGGAAAACAGGAGAAACTTAGGTGATGTCTGAGCTCCTTGTGCTGGGAGTCAAAACATGCCCCAAAAATCTTCAAAAGAAAAACTAGATTCCCAGCAAATTCGTGGGATCCCAGGGCCAGGCCTCCCAGCTCTGGCTGCTTCTGCTTGTCCAGACACTTCATGCCCATGGAGACAGGGATGTGAGGGGACATAGGACCTGGCCCACCGGTGTGCAGAGGCCAAGTCAAGGCCAGAGCGAGAGATACGAGGACCCAGTTGGGAAACACTGGTGTTTAAATATTAAACAGGGATGTCTTGTCTCCCACGTGGGAGACCTCCTGATGCTTCCAAGGGCCCCAAAATGGGTACCCTTGGGGGTAGGGGGCTCACTGTGGCTCTTCCCAGTGCCTACAACAAAGCTGGGGCCAGGGAACAGTCACAGGAATAAATACTTGGTATTTACCTATCTACCTCCCAGTCCATGGGACAGGAGGACAGGAGCTTTTTCTCACTGCTATAGGCAGGAGAATGAAACTCAGAGATGGAGGGAGGGACCCAGAAGTCTTGGGCTCCGATCCACTCTTCCCTGTCTTTAAATATCAGGCTTAAATAAGCATAAATATTAAATAGAGATAAATACAACTAGATGGGGAGGGCTTGGCTCAGGGCTGGGCAAGGTAGCGCAGCACGCGGTATGCCAGCTCCAGGAAGCTCTGCAGGTGGGAGGTGACCAGGACACCTCCTGCCCGGCGCTGGAAGGCAGAGATGAAGGTTGGCGTGGTGCCCTGGGTGGGCCTCATGGCAGGGGCCAACCCCAGGTCTTCCATCTGTGGGGGGAAAGATGGGATTTGTGATCAGGCCCTGCTGAGTGCATGTTATTCCAGATGAGGAAACTAGGAGCTGACAGGACGGACTGTGGAAGATCCTGTGGTTAACGGTGGAGCCACAACTGGAGCCCAGGTCTGTCCCAAGGTCTCCTGACCGGTCTCCTGCTCTAGCCAGGGGGAATGGAGGAAGGCCAGCCAAAGGAGGGTCCTAGAATGGCGTGGTGGCTCCCCATACACGGGCCCGCAGGAAGGTTCCCGCCCCAACCCTAAGAAACTTCTGGGATACCCAGGCTACAGTGTCTGGCATGTCAGCATGACCTTGGGGACCAGCTCTGTCTGGTCCCTACTGCTTGCCTCTCCCAAAGGGCTTACCTGCTGCCAAATGGTGGTGGCAAAGTCAGCGACATCCAGCTGCAGCGTGTCCAAGGTGGGGGCTAACTCGGGGGAAATCCCTGCCAGAGCCTGCAGGAGGCCCTGGTAGAGGAAGAGGCCGCTGTGTAGCTGGCTCAGGCAGCCTGTCTGGGGGGATGGAGCAGGAGAGTTAAAAGGGGCTGCCTGGGACACTCCTCTCAGGCCACAGCTTGGCACCTGGAGATCTGGGGAACCCAGGCAAAGGGGTGTAGGGCCTTCTCGCCTCCCCTCCCCTTCAGACACTCACCAGCTGCAGGGCCTGGCTGGGGCAGCTGCTCAGAGGAGCCTTGGGGATGCCCAGAGAATGCCCAAGCAGCACCAGCTCCTCAGGGTGGCATAGACTGTAGGTGGCACACTGGGGATTGAAGGACCCTGAGTGAGACTCTCAGGCCAGGCTCCCCTTCACAGTCCTCCTCATCTCACTGGCCTTTCCCCTTCCTCCGTGCCTTGTGGGGCTTCTTGGCCCTGTTCCCCGCTGCTCCCCACCCTGTGCTTGCCCACGGGCCTTCACCTCTTCTCCTGAATGTGGTGCCTCTACTTCCACCCCAGCCAGCCCCTCCCCAGCACTGTCCCCCTAAAGATTCTCCTCCTCAAGCCCCTTCCTCGCCTTCCATGGCTTCACCTCTCATTTTCTTCCATGTCCCAATGTGTCCCACTCCCATGTCCCTCCTGATTATGTCTTCCCCACAGGGTTCCCTTCCCCCTTAGCTCTCCCCGCTGGGTCTTCTCTCCTCCGCAGCCTGCCTCTCTCACTCACCAGCCTCTCCTGCAGCACTGCGCCATCGGTCTGGATCTTTCTCACTTGCTCTAAGCACTTGAGCAGGAAGCTCTGGGGAAGGGAGCTGGCAGGGCCCAGGGGGGTGGCTTCTTGCACCGTCCAGAGTGCACTGTGCCAGAGCAGCAGCTGCAGGGCTGGGAACAGACAGGGCTCAGGAGACATGCTGTCCAATCCCATCTGGGTCCCTCTCTGGGGACACTGGGCGTCCCTAGTCCCCATTCCCAGAACTGGGGATCTCCAGCCCCTCTGCCCGTTCAGCCTCCCTCCCGTCCTGGGCCAGGACACTCACCCAGCAGCTTCACCGGGCTCTGGGCAGCAGGTTCAGCCATGGGTCTGGGTGGGTCTGGGCCACAGGCTCTGGGCTCTGCCAGGGACCAGCTCCAGAGGGCCTTTATACGTAACCCCATGGAGGCCTGAGAGGAAATTACCTGGGGCTGCGACTAAGGCTTAGTAATAACTTCCCAGGATTTATGCAAATTTGGTGTCCAGGACAATGCAGGGGGTTGGGACAAAAAGCTGTTTGCGAAAGTTTTATGAAATTGTGGAATCTCTGATCCTTCTTTGACGTCTTGTCCCCCTCAAACTCCCTTCCTCCTCTCCACCCCCACCCAGGCCTGAACCCCCCAGGGTGTTTGAACAGAACTTCTGAGCAAAGGCTGAGCCGCTCATCAAGCCTGGAGGCTGGAGTCTGGTCAGACTGATCGGGGCAGGCTCAGGACAGCGTTTCCCTCCCTTCTCTGGCAGACACTCTGGGGCAGCCCCCTTTGCCCCTCTCCTTTGAGATTCTCAAGCCACCTGCACCCCAGGCCCCCAGATTCTAAGAGAGAAGGAAGAAGCTAGTTGCCCCATTCCTATGCCCCAAACTCCTGGGTGGCTGCCAGGGGCCTGAGGAAGGGACATTGGGGTCTCGCGTCCTGTTCACACCCCGCACTTGGATAGGCACCATCCCAAGTCCAGGCTGTCCTGATTAGCTGGGAACTCCCCAATACCCTCCCATGACTCATTCCTTTAAGCCCCTGGAATCCCAGCAGAGGCCAGAGGAAACCGGACGTCTGTCCCAAATGAAGCAAGACCCTTTGAGGCTCTTGGCTCACCTGACCTTGCCCTTTCACCTCCCCACACAGTTTGGAATTGAGGGACTGGAACATGTGGCTTCCCTATCCACTCGCTGCCCGAGGGAAGAGGCTGCCAGCCAGAGTGGAAGCTGCCCTGAACTGGACATGGCTTGGGAGTGAGAAAGGAGAAACTGCCCCTGTCTTCGCATCCTAGAACCGTGCAGGGTTAGTGCTGGAAAGGGACCTTGCAGACTGTTTGGACTCTGTGAACAGGGCCAGAGAGGGCCCATGGTCACGGGCAGCAGAGTCAGAGTTACAACCTGGGCCTCCACCTCAGTCCTGAGAGTTTTCCACAGGCGAGGGGGCCTGCCTGGGGCAGCTCAACTGACCACACCCAAGGCTGTCACCTTCTATCCCAATTTACCTCCTCACTCCTCAGTGTGCCAAGGAATAGAGACATCTCGGGATGAGTTGGTGTGTCTGGCTGGGTGGGGCCATCTCTGGGGCTGGGGTGCCCCCTTGTGGCCATAGCTGGCAGGTATGTCACCTGCTGATCTAGTCACATCCTGCTGTCTGGTCCCCCTGTCCTGTGGCGACATTGCCCCGAGCATACAGCACCCCCACCCCCAGGCAATTCACCACCACACAGCTCTGTGTCAGCTCCTTGGCAGTAGAGGGCATGGAGGGCAGGAGATTCACATTCTTAAACATGTTGGCTGACAATTACTGGGTAACTCATATTTCAGGCACCTTTCCTTACCATGTCAGTCCATTTTCTGTCGCTTGTCACAGAATAACTGAAACTGGGTAATTTATAAAGAAATGAAATTTATTTCTTATAGTTTGGGCAGCTGGGAAATTCAAAGAAGTCAAAGGGGTGCATCTGGTGAGGGCCTTCTCCCTGGTGGGAACTCTCTGGGGAGTCTGGAGGCAGCACAGCCTATCACATGGTGAGAGGGCTGAGCACGCATTAACATGCTCACTTGCTCTCCTTATAAAGTCACCGGTGCCCCTCCTGTGACAACCCTATCATCTATAACCCATTAATCCATTAACCCATGAATGGATTAATTCATTCATGAGGGCACAGCCCTTACCATCCAATCATCTCCCAAAGGCCCCACCTCTCAACACTGCCACATTTGGGATCAAGCTTCCACATGAACTTTGGAGGGGACAAACATTCAGACCATAGCAATGGTCTTGATTTTGTCATTTTGTCCTTTCAACCAATTGGTGTGTTACAAACAAGGGAAGGCCTTCTCAGAGAAGTGAAGGGTCTTGCCCAAGATC
Source organism: Galeopterus variegatus (assembly GCF_000696425.1). Lineage (NCBI taxonomy): Eukaryota > Metazoa > Chordata > Mammalia > Dermoptera > Cynocephalidae > Galeopterus > Galeopterus variegatus. The sequence goes on along the minus strand of NW_007728615.1, from coordinate 86,035 downwards.
ACAGAACCAGTCGGTGGTAGTGCCAGGCAGGATTCACAGTTATGTCAGCTTCCCAAAGACCTGCTGCTCCCACTGCACACACACCTTCCTGTGCACACACCTTCCTGCGTGCACACCTTCCTATCCCCTAGCTGTATGTCTCAGATAATGGTTCAATCCAGACTTCAGCCCCACCCAAGGGAGAATAAATACCAAATAGAGAGCAAGGACTCGTTACCACTGGCCGTGACACACAGGGGCTGAGCTAGCCTGGAAGCAAGGGCACTGGCTCCAGAGACCCCTGTTATTCATTCTTCCAGCTTCCTAAAGGCTCTCCCAGGTATTAATAGTTAGAACTGGCTGGCAACTTCCCCTCACATTCCCTGTTTTCACCTGGTACTGAGCTTAGGGCATCTTTCTAAAGGGTCTGGAGTAACTCTCATTTGTTTCTCGGGGGAATATAGATCATAACCCCCCCCATTGGAAGGCAACTTGATAGAATCTGGTCAAGGTGGAAATGAATGTCCTCTGACGAGGTAGTTCTACTTCTGATGTGTGAAGTAGCGAGCAGGGGTAGGCAGACTCAGCCTTTGGGCCGAGATATGTACACCCCAGGTTGAGAATGGCTTTTACCAGGCCAGCTAGTTAGCTCAGTTGGTTAGTGTGATGCTGACAGCACCAAGGCCAAGGGTCCGATCCCCAACCTTGCCACTGCCCCTACCCCCCAAAAGAATAGTTTTTATATTTTTAAATGTTTAGGGGGAAAATGAAATAAGGAAGAAGCTGTTTTGGGGGGGGGTTTTGTTCAGTTTTTTGATGGCTGGCTGGTACAGGATCCAAACAGTTGGTCTTGGTGTTATATAATATGAAGAACGTTTCATAACATGTAAAAATCCTATGAAATAAAATCCCAGTGTCCATAAATAATTCATTTACATATTGCTTATAGCTGCTTTTGTGCTAGAGAGGCAGAATTGAGTA
>NW_007728615.1:82705-83365 GCF_000696425.1 Galeopterus variegatus | reverse complement strand
CACTCTCCCAAGTGAGCCATGGGCCGGCCCCAAGATCTATTTAATTTTTGAGTTGATCTGAATAATCAAAGGATAAAATGCGGGAAAGGGTTGGAATCCTTGAAATAAGTGAAAGATTTGGACATGGGTAAAAACATCTTCCACAAAGACTGAGGGGTGAGTTTGGGAAAAACAGGAGGTAGTGCTGTTTCACAGAGCCAACTTTAGGAGTTTCATCACCCCAGAGATGGCAGAAGCTTAAAAGAAGGGGTGACACCAAAGCACGGTGACCAGGGCTGGGGTGGGATTGGAAACCAAAGCAAGGCCAGGCCGAAACAGGCATTTAATGGAAATGGACTATTGGGAGGTGAGAATCTGCAGCTGGTGATGAAAGCACAGTGTGCCCTTCCTAAGAAACAAGACTTTATCTTAAGCCACACTGTGTGCCAGGAACTGGGCAAGGTCCAGGAGAAAACAAATTGCCCAGCTCTTGAAGAGCTTACAAACTTGCTGGGAAGATAAGGCTTTCACACCAACCACCTCTTGAGAAAAGAATTTGATTGTTAAGTGAGTGGCTCCAAACTGGGCAGAAATCAATCACAGTGAGCCAGAAAGTCTGTAGCAGGTGTGGAATTCAGTGAGGCGGACGGGGATGCAGTGAAGGCAGAGGCAGAAACCCAC
>NW_007728615.1:81404-82425 GCF_000696425.1 Galeopterus variegatus | reverse complement strand
AAACTTGCTGGGAAGATAAGGCTTTCACACCAACCACCTCTTGAGAAAAGAATTTGATTGTCAAGTGAGTGGCTCCAAACTGGGCAGAAATCAATCACAGTGAGCCAGAAAGTCTGCAGCAGGTGTGGAATTCAGTGAGGCGGACGGGGATGCAGTGAAGGCAGAGGCAGAAACCCACAGGTATTTTTCAGGTAACAGCTTGGCAGGAACAAAGAGGACATGTATAGCCATGTCCCAGGTGCCAGCCAGAGATCACACAAATTCCAATGGCCCCACGTGGAGAGCACTGTTGTTAGAAGCTGGGAGGGAGACTTTAGACCCAGGCGGGCATGTCTTCCCCCCGTGAAGCTGGTGTCAGTGGGCTGGGGCCACGGAGGAGCCCCCTCGTGCCCAACCCCACCAGCCATGCTCTCAGCGAGCCCAGGGCCATGGGGCCAACTGGGCAAACCCTGCCCCCAACCTGCCACGCTCTTCCTCATCTGTGCACCTCGCCTGGGGGATACTCTTCTCGCCTTTTCTTTCGAGCGTTTAGAACTCTACATTCCTAATTTTAAGAGCAGGAAGGTCACTGAGTCTCACCCTGTATTTGTATTTGTGGGAAAGGAGCCTGAGAGGTTTGATTTGCCAATATTTGAGAGCCAGTTAGACAAACCATAAACCCAGGCCCTCTGATCCGGCTCAGGGTCTCTCCACCTGCCCCGTGGCTTCCTCCTCGTCTGCGGACACAGTGGCCCTCAGACTACACTTGGGGCTAGTACTCCAAGACCAAGAAAAAAAACCTGGGCCTGTCAGGTTCGCAGCCGGGAGAGTGAAGTACAGTAACTGACCCACCAAGATCTTCGGAGACCTTTTTATTGTTTACGAATTGTAACTGAAGCTTCAGAAAACATACAACCCAACACATGTTCCAATTCCAGTCCCCTACTCCCTAGAGGAGAGCACAAGGCTACCCTCCTTTCTTGCTGCCCACACCACTAGCCAGGACCCTGCCCTGGGGAGGCCACCTGCCTACCTTCCTGCT
>NW_007728615.1:80224-81146 GCF_000696425.1 Galeopterus variegatus | reverse complement strand
TGCTGCCCACACCACTAGCCAGGACCCTGCCCTGGGGAGGCCACCTGCCTACCTTCCTGCTTACCCGGTGCTAAGTCACCAGCTGGGGAGGGGCCCTGGGGTGGGGAGGGGGTGGCCGGCTCCCAGCAGCCCTCACCCCTGCACATATGCAGTCTGTGAGCTGTGTGTGGGGAAAAGGGGGCCAGTTTCTTGGACAGGGGACCCCAAGGGGGAAAGAGAAAGAGCCAGTTCCTATTCACCCCACCCGTCTCCAGACCCCCAGCTCAAGGGAAGCTGTCATCATCATCTTCCGCCATCTCCTTGGCAAACTCCAAGTCTTGCTGCTCTCGCTCCCGCCGCTCCTGGGGAAAAAGGTGGGATGGTCAATGGGGCTCTCCCACTGGGGGCTTTACCCCAAGGCCAGGGACTGCCAAAGCTTCAGAGCAGCTCCCAGCCCTTCCAGACGCCTCCCCTCTTCCCTTTAAGTTCAGCCTTTCAGTCTTACCCAGAGAGGAGGCTTACCTCTGCAGATTCCAAGTCCTTGTTGTATGATTTGGGAGGAAACCTCATGGCCTGGAGCACAGCGGAATGAGGAGCGAGAAGGAGGGAAAGAAGTGGAGGAGGGAGGCGCTCAGTGTGTGCTCGCTGCGTTCCTTCTGGGTGCTGCGCACCGAGACAGGAACAAGACCGGCCACTCTCCCGTTTAGCCTAGTGGGGAGCTAGGCGTGAAAATTATTACAACACCCTGTGTAAATGCTAAAAATGGGGACAATGAGGAGAATTTGGAGGAACAAATGACTAACCCTCTCAATTCCATCGGGCTGGGAGGAGGAAGAGGAGGAAGAACGTGCTAGGCTCGGGCATGGGGGAGAGGCCTTCTGGGTGGAGGATTCCATGCGGGAAAGGCCTGGTCTGAGTTCAGAGGGGTAGTTGGGGGTTGGGG
>NW_007728615.1:46670-79416 GCF_000696425.1 Galeopterus variegatus | reverse complement strand
TAGTTGGGGGTTGGGGGTTGGGGTGGGGGGTGGGGGAGGTGAGGTGAGACACAGGGAGCAGACCGCCAAGGATCTTGTGGGTCGTGCTGAGTACAGCTTTGCCAGATTTTAAACAAGGAAGCAAAATCCCTGGTTTCCTGAGAGGAGACCACGAAAAACTACGGCAGCCAAATAGTAGCCCTACGGTTTATACAATTCAGACTTCACTAAGTGCCTTAGCACTGTGACTTCGTTTAATTTTATCAACCCTGTGAAGCGGGCAAGGGAGGTAATACAGGTTGAGTATCCCTTATTGAAAATGATCGGGACCAGAAGTGTTTCGGATTTTGGATTTTTTCGCATTTGGGAATATTTGCATGTTACCCTTGTGGGCCTGCTTGTGTGGGAGCATCTGGACAGGAGTGGAAAAGATACAAGGGTTCTTCAAAAACTTTGTGGAAAAACAGAATTAAAATACAAATCTTTCCATGAACTTTTTGAAGGCCCTTGTATATTGTGGCTGAAGGGGGCTTGGAGGGTATTCTTTCCCCTGGAGATGATAAATATACTGTGTTGGGTGCTTATGTGTTGACTGTGGCCTGTCACACGCGGCACTGGAGATGATAAATATACTGTGTTGGGTGCTTATGTGTTGACTGTGGCCTGTCACACGCGGGCAGGTGTGAACTACTCCACCTGTGGCACCACTTCAGCACTCAACAAGTTTTGGAGTTTGGAGCATTTGCATTTGGGATTTTCGAATTAGGGACGCTTAACCTATACCTGACTATCAGCTTCACAGATATGGAGAAACAGAGGTTCAGAAAAATTACTGACTCAAATTTGAAACCAAATCTAGAACTCTGCCCTCTGAATCCCTGTCTGGCCGTCCCTGGGGATGACATCCTTTAAAAGCAACGAGAAGGTACTGCAGTTCCACAAGCAATTGGCTGTGGAACCCTGGCAAAGTCCCCTCTCCCCTCTGGACCCCCCCACTCTGTTGTTACAGAGATGGGCTGGGAATGGGGCTACAAACCAAGCCGATCTTCTCTGGGGAAACCACGGGTACGGAGGGAGGGGCGTACTGCTGCCAAGCGTGGCCCTGCAGCCCAGGGCCCCTCACCTTGACCGACATGTTGTGGATATCTAGGCAGAAGGAGATGCGCTGGTGGAAGGCCAGCTGGGGCTCTCGGGTGGAATAGATGTCGATCATCTCCTTGGACTGGACATAACCCTTCTCGTGGTTGATGCTGGCCTCAATGACGCCATCGCGGATGGCCTGCAAGCCCCCAAAGGGAGGAAAGGCATACAAAACCCAGCTTCGATGTCCGAGAGTGCCCTGTCCCCTTCATCCCTTTGTCCTCCTTACACTGCCACATGCACATGCACACTCCATGTCTCTGGCAACTCCAGGCTTCCTGGCGAACAACTGGCCCTTCCTTAAAAGACTACGCCACTGCTTCATCTATTCCCCTGTGGCCAATCTCCTCTCATGCCCACCCCTGAAATAGGCAGGAAGGTGACAGTCTGGGCCACTGTGGTTCCTGAGCCAGCCCCACCTTGGCAACAATGAATTCTGCATCTTCTGGGCTATCCAGCTGCAGCTTCTGAGCGATGTCAGCCAGGGAGATTCGGGAATAGGAGAGGCTGATCATGCGTACACCTGGGAGAGGAAGGAGCAGTGGAGTGGGCAGGGTGGGCACAGACCCTTCACCCACCCGTGTACACCCACAAGGTTGGCTCCGTCCCTTGGAGAAGCCTAGTCTGCGTCCTGCTCCTCCAGTAGCCCCTCTGACCCTGATCCACACCTGTCTTGATCACGTTGTGTCGCAGTCGGATAATTAGGGTGTAGGTTCCATCTGCCTGAAACTTCTCCCCAAACTGATCGAGGACCTGGTTGAACTTGGCTAGGTTTCCTGTCCTGACAGCTGCAGGGTGGACAGGAGTGGATTAGATGACGCAAACGGGCTCACGCACCAGAGGCCACACTGGAAGAGGACTGGTAGGCTCTGGGGAACCCGTCTCACCTTGGGTCAGAAGGAAGTAGGGCGTGAGCGAGCGCTTGAGGGAGGGCTGTCGGAACTGCAGCCGGTCTGGGATCTCCCCCAGCAACAGCTCCACCACAATAAGAAGCTTGTGCACCTGGACAGAGGGTGACACAGGACACGCTGAGCAGGGAGCCCCACTGGTGGAAGAAGAAAATGAAGTGGGGCTTCACTTCAGTCACACATACTGGGAAACAGGGAAAGGTAGCACTGTGGTTAGGTCCACAGAGAGGGGAAAAGCCCGAGAGCCTGTGCCAGGCACAGAATTGAAGCTCTGCTTTGGAGTCAGGCACTGGGAACACCTGACCCTTTGGCCGCACCAAGCCCTCAGCTTAATTTCTTCTGACCAACCACTGCTCTGAAATGGCCATGCTCTAAAGAGGCCAGACGGGCAGGTTCTGTAGCTCAGAAATGGCAGGGAGCAGGGCCCAGAGGTCTAGGGAATGGAATGTGAGTCGGCCAAAGATGCTGATCAGGGAAGGGGGTCGATCCTGGAGGAGAGAGGTGAGCACCGCATAAAACTAGTCACCCGGGCGGAGGCAGCAGCACAGGAAGGGCCTGGCAGAACCTCAGTGAATGAGCAGAGTGCATGGACGTGAAGGCTGGCTGGAAAGCCAGGCCTTCCTCCTCCATAAAACCATCAAGTATTTCTGAATAGTGCCCACCGATTCAGCACCGTGCAAGGAAACTGCAGGAGAGGGGACAATGTCCTACCAAACAGGAGGAACAGGAACAGAGATAGTTAAATCACAGCAAGTGTTACAGGAGAGGTGAAGGGTTAAAATGGGTGGCGTATGATCATGCCCACGTCTGGGCAAAGACTCTTCACCCTCCACATATACCACGAGGTTGCTCTGTCCCTTGGAGTAATCCATGTATGATGGGAAATCCAAGGAAATGGCAGAATTTAATAAGTGCCTTAAGGATCCTCACAAAGCAGAAAAAGAAAGGAGATGTTCCAGTCAAGGGAACAGATTAAAAAAGCAGGAAAGTGGGGACACACTGGAGGGCACACAAGGGGCTCTCCAGGGAGATATGGTTGGGACCACAGTCTGGGAACGTGCCACTCCCAGTGCCAGGCTCAACAGCTGAGTGTGCAGACAGAATGCAAGGAAACGCTGAGCAATTGAGTCCTTAGTTTCCTCATCCCTAGAATGGGCACAGTAATAACAACAATAAACCTGGCCTGTCGTCCTCACAAGACTGCTGATCCTGCTGGACAGGCAACAAGGAGTAAGGGAAGCTTTCCGGGCAAGGGAGAGCCAGGCCTGGGACCCTTCTTAGTTAGGTATTAGCAATTCAGCTGGGTTGGGGGAGGTGAAGATCAGGACCAGTCAGAAGGTCCAGAAATATTAGTGGCTTGAACAAGGGCGATATCAAAGAGTGGGCAAATACAAAAGACATGGAGACAAATGAACAGACAACTTATTGATGGGGAAGGAGGAGTGTGGGGTTGTTAGAGATGACCCCAAGGCTCCCATCCGGCTCTGGAAAGCAGGGGAAGGAATGTTAAGGGGCTAAGAGGGGTTTGTCTGGGACAAGCTGAATTCGAGGAGTCAGGGGGTATCTGTATAGAGGTGGGGGATCTGGACCTGTAGGTCTGGTGTTCACGAGAGGGGTCAGAGCTAGGGTTATGGTTGAACTGTGTCCCCCTACCCTCCCAAATTCCTATGTTGAAGCCCGACCCCCAGTACCTCAGAATATGACTGTACTTGGAGATAAGGCCTTTACAGAGGTAACCAAGGTAAAATGAGGACATATGGGGGGGCCCTAAGCCAGTACGACTGGGGTCTTCATAGGAGGAAGCAGGACACAGACACACAGAGGGAAGACCATGCGAAGGTGCTGGAAGAAGACAGCCATCTGCAAGCAGAGAGGCCCTCAGAAGAAATCGACTGTGCCACCACCTGGAACCCGGACTGCTCTCCAGAACTGTCACGAAATAAACTTCTGTTGTTAAAGCCACCAAGTCTGTGGTGCCTTGTTATGGCAGCCCAAGCAAAGTAACACAAGCAGTGATTGCTGTGCTGAAGCATCACGGAGGTGAGGGCTGAAGCTATAAAAGCAAACAACATTGCCCAAGGAGAGAGTGTGGATTTTACTACGGACAGATAAACTTTAAAGTGTTCTGCTGAGGTGGGAGAAAGACCAGAGAAAGAGAACACTGGAGTGAGGTGTTTGGCCAGTGGACTGCTGGTGAGGGAGCTTGGAGAAAGATGGAATGGCTGCTTGGGAGGGGAAGAAGCAGGGATGGGGGAACTTTCTGCCTGGAGACCCTTTAGCAAATAGCTGGTGGGCCAAGCCAGGCCTTGGAAGAGATAGGAAGGAATGAGACACAGAACACGGGTAGAGAAGCTAGCTTGAAGTGAAAACGCGGAGAATGGAGAGAGAGAGACACTCAGGTGTAAGGTGGAGAGAAGGCAGCTGCAGTCATGAGTGCTGGGCGGCCGTCGTCTCCTCTGAAGCGGAAGGCCCCCGGCCTCCCTACGCACAGTGTGGTCCCTGCACCAGCAGCACCGCATCACCGGGCGCCTGAGAGAAACGCAGACTCACAGACTCAGCCTCCGTAGCTTAACACGACACTCAGGTGACACGCATGCTCACTCAGTAAGCGGGCAGCACGGGGTGGGGGGCAGAGGGCGGGCGCCTGAGAGAAACGCAGACTCACAGACTCAGCCTCCGTAGCTTAACATGACACTCAGGTGACACGCATGCTCACTCAGTAAGCGGGCAGCACGGGGTGGGGGGCAGAGGGAGGAAGGCCTGGAGAGGCTGGTCACGGGCCCTCTCCCAAACACGCATTTGTTCCCACTTTCCACCTTCCCAGGGCTCCCTCGCCAACTGTGCACTGGCCACAGACCTCACTCCAGCCTCTCCTCCCACCAGCTGGCTCCACGACAGAAAACTCTGACACCTTATACAGCCACAACAAAATCTCGTTTGAAAGCACCGCTTTACCCCACAAAGCTTCTTCCCTGATATGACACATTCTATGTTAACTATCTACAATTTTAGTGATTTTTAAAAGAAACTTTAGTGTGTTCTATATTGTAAGCAATCTAACATGTTGCTCATATTCCCCATGTGTCTAAAACGCCCTTCCTTTCTGTGAAAATTCTACTCTTCTTTCAAAAACCAGCTTAAATTTTAGCTTTTTCTTTAAGATTTCTTTAACTATCTGACCAAAAACAAACCTGCCTTTCTCTGACCTTGTGAACAGAAACAAAGTGAATCTCGCAGTACACTGACCTAATCACTGCATGTTTTCATCCTGTTCCCTATCCAGGGCACGCAGAGGTGGATGTCATATAAAGGCAGGAGCAGAGGTTTGCAGCTGGGAACACGGGGTCCGAATTCTGACTACGGGGCTCTGTGACTTACACAGGCCCTCAAGCCTTTCTGAGTCTTTATCAACATTCTTTATCTATCTCTTCGAAATACTGTCTCTAAGAAATACCATTTCTTATCCTTCTTTCATAACCCTCAAGGTGCCTAATACCAAGGCCAATGATCCAAAAAAGCCTTGGTGACTGGCAGCTCTTAGGTGGTCTAGGTTTATCTCTACTTGAGCCACTCAGCCTTATGGAGATTTTTGGGGTTTCTTGGCTACAGACAACACTGTTCCCAAATGGGTATGTGAGGGACCAGGTGAGGGTCTGGAGTACATCTACACAAGCCAGGCCCATGCCTGGAATGACTGTCAGGAGTGCTGGGGAATCAGGAATATCCTAAACCCATCGCCCAAGGAGAATCTTCTGAATAAACTGTCAAAGGTGCAGTGTCTGCTTAATATGCTCTGAAAAATGACACCTACCACCCATCACGGGAAGCAACCTTTTGGATAATGAAGATTAAGCACGCCTCCCCTGGACCCTTCCACACGGGAAACTGAACTGCAGAACTGCAGTGCTATGGGGTGAGCAAGAGGCAAGTGGACGATGGTGATCTGGGCTCACCGTCTGTTTGAAGCCGACCGCTGTGTGCTGAGGGGCCTTGCGAAGGGCATTGGTCATGGTTCTCCGGGCCTCTGAGTACTCCAGCTGGATGGCTTTGATTCGCCCTGGGCGTGGAGGAAAAGGAGAGTGGATCCAGAGAGTGGCGCCATCCACCCCCTGGCAGACCAGAGTGCCGGATGGGCCTCCGACGCATCACCCCTTAGAAAACTTGCACCAAGTGAGCCAGAGACACCTCCTGCTCTGTGGCTGGGCCCTTCTGCTCACCTGTGTAGTAGAGGTACCTTGCCCACTCGTTGTTGTTGGCCTGCTCAGGGAACACGGACTTGGACACCAGCTTCTCTGCCTGGTCATACAGGCTGTAGTGTAGGTAGTTCCGCAGCAGGAGGTTCAGCAGGGTGGCCTGACCGTCTGCGTCGTGCCGAAGGGTGGCTGTCCGGAGCCGAGCATGCAAGAAGCTTCAAGAAAGGTAACAACTCTGTGAACTGCCTTTGACGTGTGATACAAAGTGCTTTTCTTGTTACTCACTGAATATCCACCTACGACTGACTGTCTACGGTGTGAAGCACTATTCTAGGTGCACAAAAATGACAAAACCCGCTCTCAGGGAACTTACTTGCTAGTGGGGGAGACAGACGATGATCACGGTAAGATTTTCCGTAGCCTGACCAATGTGGTGAGGGCTAGGAAGAATCACGGTTAAGTGCAGCGGGGACGCAGGGGACGAGGAGGATGGGGTTATGATTTTAAATAGTTTGCTTATTGCAGGACTCACTGAGAAGGTAACAAATAAACAAAAGCCTGAAGGAGGTAGGCAGAAGAGTGTTCTCAGCAGAAGGGAGAGCCAGTACAAAGGCTCTGAGGGAGAGTGTGCCCAGCACGTCCAAGGAAGAGCAGGAGGCCCGCAGGGCTGAGAGGAGCAAGTCAGAGCAGGTCGTAAGGGGCAGACATGTCTGTCGGGCCTTATAACCTATGGCTGAGGACTTTGGCTTTTCCTTGAGGGAAATGGGGAGCCACTGCAGGTTTTGAGCAGAGGAGTAAAATGTTTTCCAGCCTGCCCCTCCATCCCTAACCCCACTCAATCCTCCCTTGATGTGGGGTGAAGGGAAGAGCCTGGGGACAGTTCTGAACCAGCACAGTGGTTATCATTTTTTCATCTAGAATCGGTCTGTCCCAGACCCCTCACTTGGCTCAGGGCACGGTAAGCACTGCCCCATTTCTTGCTGGGCACTTTACATCTATCAGCTCATCGCCCTCTGCAAGTCCTCAACCCTGTGGTAGTGACTGGGCAAGTCTCTGACCCCAAGGGCCCCAAGTGAGACCCTTGGCCGCCTGTACCTGCGCACCACATCCAGCTTGTCCAAGAACTCATAGACCCGGGCGTGATAATAATAACACTTTGCAGCCACAAGATCTAGGGCCCGGCGGTTCTGAGTACTGATCTTCTGCATCAGGTCATCAGAGATTTTCTGTGCCTAGGGAGGAAGCCAAAAGAGAATCAAGTGGCAGTTCCTCAAAAGGTTAAACATTAAGTTATCATATGAGCCAGCAATTCCCCTCCTAGGTTATACACCAACCTATATGAGAGAATGGGTACCATAAGTTCACACAAAAACTTATAACAAATGTTCGTAACACATTATTCATAATAACCAGAAAGCGGAAACCACCCAAGTGTTCATCAGCTGATGAACAGGAAAACAAAATTTGGCATATCCATACAACGGAATATTACTCAGCCACAAAAAGGAATAAAGCACTGATACCTGCTATAACATGGATGGATCTTAAAAACATTATGCTAAGTGAAAGAAGCCAACACAAAAGGCTTTGGGATATTGTATAATCCCATTTATATGAAATGTCCAGAACAGGCAAAGCCTCTATAGAGACAGAGGCAGATTAGTAGTTGCCAGGGGCTTGGGTTGAAGGGAGAATGGGGAGTGACCACTAATAGGTGCGGCACTTCTTTGAGTGGTGGAAATGTTCTGGAATTAGTGGCGACAGTTAAACAACTTTGTGAAGACAGCAAACCCTTGAATGACGCAGGTTTGAACTGTGCAGGTTCACTTATACACTGATATTTTAAAAATAAATATACTGGAAAATTTTTGGTTAAGTATGTCATGAATGTCCCAAAAGAATCCACTACCCAGACAGTTATCGTACCCCAGACAGGTACAGAACGACCACTGCCAGCCCTTTCCCTGGGTGCCCAGAGCAGGAGCTGAGGGGGCCTCCCTGGATGTGGGGTCAAGTGCATCGTCTGGGGGATGTTCTTGAGAACCCAGTGATTATCTCCACTTCCTCACTCTGGACAATCTCCCCCATCGACCCCAAGCAGTCCTTCATCGCTCTCCCTGCGTCCTGGATACCTCTCTGTAGCGCTTGCTGTTCATCAGGAAGATGACCGTGAGGAGCTGGAGGTAGGCTTCCACCTCAGGCAGGAGCGGCGCCGACGCAGCTTTTCCTGTCCGGGGACGGAACTGTAAATCGGCTTCTGTGTCCATGGGCTAGGGGAGGACAGGAATTACCATGGAAAAGCTCCGTCAGGTCAACCAACCAAGAATTAACTGAGCACCCACTGCGTATCTCAACGTATATTTATTGTCCACTATGTGCCATGATCTTGCTAGGTGCTGGGGATACAAAAATAAAGATGACATAGTCTCTTTCCCAAGGAAGTCAAGGAGGCTGGCAATACAATGACATACAATAAAGTACTGCAGGAGTGTGACTGACTACTTTACAGAATATAATGGGGACAAATGATAATGGAAGAAACTCTCAAAGAGCCTACGATCTAAGCAGAGAGATTAAACCGCCGCACCTGCAACCACTGCAAATCCTATCAGACAGGGTTCAATGAAGTGACATAATTCTAGAAATGAAATCAGGAATGATAAGAGCAAAAAACTGTTTTTTGCGGGAACAAAGGAAATTTGAGGGAAACTGACATACACACAGTACTTATTTTCAGATCTAGTCACTGAAACTGGAAGAAATAATGCATAATAGTCTCAAAAATAATCATGTTTGGTGAATTCAGGGATGTGAAGGTTAGAAAACATTCCAGGTAGGATTGGGGGAGGTCACGTTTTTCCCCTTTCTCAGACAACTCTTCACTGTTCTACCTCCAGAGATTTTCTGAGTTTTCACATCTATGGAACAGGGACTACATAGGACTTCAGGGAGTTGCAGGCAGCTGGAAAGTCAATGAGGTTTGGAATGGCTGAGACCTGGACTGTGCTGTCAATGATGAGGGGGATTTTACAGCTACAAAGGAGAAGGAGAGGTCTCTCCTGGCATGGAAACTGGCATTAAACTGATTTCATCAGCATTCATTAGGTGATAGGCCCTGCTGTAAGAGTTTGGTATACACTCTTCCTTTCCCCCAATCTAGTCATCACATTTATTTATTTTTATTTATTATTATTATTATTATTATTTTGTTTTTTTGTCTTTTTCTGTGTCCGGCAACGGATCGCAACCCTCAGTGTCGCCCCCGTACCGGACCAGGACCGGCAACGGGACCGCAACCCTCGGTGTTGCCCCTGCGCCTCGCTCAGTCAGTGAGCGGGAACCAGTCTGTATGTGGGATCCGAACCCTCGGCGGGAGCGCCGCCGCGCTTCCCAAGCGGCGCACTATCGCAGTGCGCCACCGGGCTGGCCCGATTTATTATTTTTTTTAAAGATGACCAGTAAGGGGATCTTAACTCTTGACTTGGTGTTGTCAGCACCACGCTCAGCCAGTGAGCGAACCGGCCATCCCCATGTGGGATCCGAACCCGGGGCCCTGGTGTTATCAGCACCGCACTCTCCCAAGTGAGCCATGGGCCGGCCCTAGTCATCACATTTAACAAATGACAAAAATGAGCCACCAGGAGGTTAAGTGACTTGCCCGAGTCCCACAGGCACGAACTGGTAGAATTTGGATTCAAATTCAACTCTACCTCCAAAGCCTGTGTTCTTACCCACTGTTCTACACTTTCTTTATGGTGAAGCTTTGGAGGCAAAGAGGTAGCGGCATCTTCTCCTAGGACAACAGAGATGTCAACCAGCTGGAGGAGAGGGTATGTCTAATTCCCTGACTTGGAAGAATGACAGGCAGGGCAGAAGGATAGTTCCCGTGTTACTGGGCAAATGGGTATTAACATGGGCTGCTCTGGCTTCACTCCTCATGCTATAGCAGCTGATAAGACAGGCAGGTCTTCAGGATGGGAGGCAATTACATCCTGAAGGTCTGAGGCCAAGCCTGCACCCTTTAAGATGGCCTAGCCCACTCACCTCTTCCAGGAAGGATAGCAAGAAGTCTCGAGTGGCATTATTTGAGGTGAAGAAGCCATGCACAGCCTTATACAAAACATAGTGGTTGAGGCGCCGTGACGTGGAAGGTAGCATTCGCAGGGCCCTCAGCACGAATCTCGGCTCCTTGCCCGAAACGGCCTTCTCCAGCTGTTTCACGTGCTCTTTGATGTCTGTAGAGAACCAGAGGAGAAAAAAATGTTACTTCCAACTCCTCCTACTCCCCCACTACTCCAGGCAAGCAGTTCTAGGGAGCCTCTTACGAAGGGGTAAGAATGTGGCCAATCACCTTTTTTGCCCTTTGATTTTAAGACAAATGAAGAGACAAGGAAAAATATAGCTGGGAGAGGGGATGGGGTAGATGGTAACAGGAAGAAAAGGAAAAACAAGAAACACATGGAGATTTATCATATCTCAAAATAGGAAAAGACTTTCTGGGCTGGCCCGGTGGTGCTCTCGGTAGAGGGTGGTGCTCCCGTCGAGGATTCGTATCCCACATAGAGACCGGTCCGCTCACTGGTTGAGTGCGGTGCGGGAGCGACACCGATGGTTGCGATCCCATTGCCGGTCACGAAAAAAGACAAAAAGGAAAAAAAAAAAAAAGGAAAAGACTTTCTAAATGTAAACAATGGGACAAGTCACACACACACAAGGCTGATGAACATGACTTCATAGGAAAACTTTCTGAATAACTGTGTAAAGAAAAGAAAAATACTTGCAGCATATGTGACCAAAAATTCTCAATTAATTAATTAATTATATTTGGCAGCTGGCAGGTAGGAGGATCTGAACCCATGACCTTGGTATTATCTACACAGTGCTCTAACCAGCTAAGCAAACTGGCCAGCCTCGAAGATTCATTGTTGAATTTGAGATTCCCAACTTCCCTGATTTCTTTTAGGGAGGAGAGAACTTATCTGACAAAGTGAGCTAAGCCTTTCCACTTAATAGCATGTTTAACTGGAAGTGTACAGCCTGCTTTGTATGTCAAGAAGATACATGAGCATGCTGTGGATACATGTAAATTGTAGTCCAAGTAAGACACTTTGCCAAGTTTCCTCCATACTGAATTCACCTTTTTCTCAAAATTTTAAAATTCAGACTTCAGCATTTGCACTCAGGAGGGTTTTATTCCAACACGAGCTCTTGTGCTCTACCTAGATCTAATTTATATAGTGAGTCAAGAGGTAGAATAAATGCTCCCACATAGCCTTTCTTTTCCTTTTTTCTCCCCTGTAGGTGTCAGTTGAGTTCTCATTTAGGTTTGTGACATGGCTATTTACTAGTTGTAAAGTTCTGCATTTGTTCTTAAGCACCATCGTTGTAAGGTGGTGTTTCCTAAACTTACCCTGATACAGTTTTACCATTATTGAATCTGAGATTGTCAACGTCTCTGATTTCTTTTAGGTAGGAGAGAACTTATCTGACAAAGTGAGCTAAGCCCTTCCACTTAAAAAAAAAAAAAAAAATTCGTTGTTTTATTCTACAAAGAGCTTGTATAAATGGTTAAGAGAAACTATATTGCTACAATTCCAAAATAAAAATGGACACAAACCGACCTACACAAAAGAGAAAAGATAAAGAGCCAGCAAACAAAAAATATATTTCACTAGTATTTGAATAATTGTAAATGAAAACATTTTTAAACTACCAAATAGCAACAATTAAAAAATTATAACATAGAGTACAGTGAAAAGGATATTTCTGCTGGTATAATGTAAATCAGTACAGTTTTTCTGAACAATATCTATCAAAAATCTTAAAAATGTGCACCCTTTTTGACCTTTGACTGGGATCTATACTGAATTGTATATGCAGATTAAAAAACTTGGGCACAAAGATGATTGTTGCAAAGCTATTTATAAGAGCAAAAAATTAGAAACAGTTTAAATGTCCAGCAATAAGGGAATGCAATCAATTGGTTCTCAGTCACCTTTGTATATCCAGCACTTAGCACAGGGTGCCTGGGCCACATTAATGATATAATAATAACCAGATATTTGTGGAAGGTTTACTGTGTGTCTGCCACGTGCTAGGCACAGTTCTAAGCATTTTAATGTTCACAACAACCCAATAAAGTAGATACTATTACTATCATTTATACAGATGAGGAAACTAATTCCAGGGCTTGTACTTTTTTTTTTTTTTGGCGTCTGGTGGGTCAAGGGAGCCTTAACCACGCTATAAGGTATTCAATAAATGTTTCTGGAATTAAATCTTGATTATGCTTGGTAAAGGGACATGAAAATCCACTACATTGATTGTATATTGATAAATTTTAAAAAATTAAAAAATAAAAGCAAAAACAAAACAAAATAAAATAATAAATAAATCTTGATTATGTTTATGGATATGTGAAATGAAAACACAAAATATAAAATTATCTGTATTGAGTTACACCTTGATTCAAATGGCATATATAACTTGCTCTCAGTTATAGGAGAGCAACTCAAAACTTCATAGGGAAAAATGTTAACCATGGTTGGTCTTTCCCCCCCTACTTTAGACTTATACTTTCCAAAATTTCTACAATGAACATGAATTACAACAAGAAAATGGAGTGTTTGTAATAAACATACCTGGTAGGTAATGCTGAGTGGCACCTCTGCCACTGGCTATTTTATTTTAGGTAAAAGAATCTCTATTAGATTTACAGTAGGAGCTCAATTTACAGTAGGAGCTGATGCAGTCAACAACATCATATCCTCAAAAGCATTATCCAGGAGCAAAACTCTGCTTATTTCAATGTTTTTGAGCTAGTTTCTCATGTTAAATAAAAAGAAAACCCAGTAAGTTGTTTGGTCCCGCTGGATCCAGAACCAGGAAAATAGCACCAGGATCACAGTGGGAAGCTCTGACTACCCACTCTAAACGTGAACAAGAAGCTCTCAGTGGGAAAACGTAAACTTGGAGGAACAAGAGGACTATAGGGCACTGGGAACAGAAACCTAGAAGAAAAGAAACGAGGGTAATGATATACAGGAATTTAGCCCCAAAGTGAGTATTATGAACTCAGATAAGGACGACCCCTGAGCAGCTGACAGTGTGCATGTGTTTAAACCCTTTAGAAACAGAATGCGAGTAAGAACCTGAAGGGTGAGAAGAGCGACGGGACCGCCTGGGCACTTCAACTAGAGAAGGAAGGAAGTAAGATACTAGTTAGAAATGGTTCTTTTAGGGGGGTCTGCAAAGGCGGCTAGGACAACAGAAACCTTCTGCACCTTCTTAAAACTCAGGGATCAATGTCCTGTGTCGTCCCGGCCCAATTTACACACATAAATACGAACACTGGTTTCTAGGAGGATCAATCATATATTGGGGGAGCTAGAATCAGCTGGGTGGGATGTAAATGGAGAGGGGAGGACTTAGAAGAGAGAGTCCCCAGACCCAGTGAGACCTAGACCTAGATGCAACCCCAGGTGGGGGGCTGGGGGATGTGAGGGGGGTAGTCCCCAGCATGAAGAGAAGGTTCAGTCATTGAGGCTGGGATCGGGAGTGTCAGGACAGTGGGGGCAGGCACTTGAGGGTGACCCCCAAGGAACCAGGGGTAGTGGAGGCTGAGGATGGGGTCTCAGGGAGAAGCCGGATCACCAGAGTCACTGTCACCCGTGATCTCTCGTACCCTCCAAGGTGACGGTGTCCACTTCTCGCTGGGAGTGCTCAGCCGCCGCTGCCGTCGCCTTGCCGTCTGCCTCCCCCGTTGACCCGCCACCCGCTGTCGCCTCTTCTTTCATCTCCACATCCTGGGGAGCCGGGGGCGGTGGTGGTTCTTGTTCGTCTCCGCCAGGCGGTGGCTTCGCCTTGTCCGCGCCGCGGCGCCGCGCCGAGCCCTCCTGCTTCATGGCGCCCGGGGTCGCGGCCTAGTCCGGGGACGGAGGCCGGGACCTCGCGTGAACCCTCGTGCCACGGACCAGGAACCGAGACGGGCCTGCACGCGAGAGCGGCTCGCGTCGGGCCGCACGATGACGGAGCAGCTGCAAACCCCTTCCCGGCGCTGGGCCTTCTGGGAAATGCCAGGCGCGGCGGGTCGATGGCCGAGTTACAGGAGAAAGATATCAACAGCCGACGCGCAGGATGGAGGAGGATCTTCGAGGAAAGAGAGGGGAGGAGCCTGTGGAGGTTTGTGGCGTTCTCTGCGGAGGACGTCAGCGGGCTGATCAGGTCCCTCTCGAGTGCATTTCTGTGGGTGTCCACGAGAGGTCTCCTCGGGACTCTGAGCATCCCCACCGGCGTGGAGCGGGTAGGACCTATCCGAGCGCAGGGCAAGATGACGTCGCGAGTTGCCGGGCGGGCTTTGCACCCTAGCGCTCTTAATTGGTCCCCGGCCGGGGTCGCCTTAATGTGTCCCCCGGCGGTCCGCCTGGCGGGTGCTCAGCGGCTGCCCGGTGCGTCCGGCGCGAGAGGAGAAAAGAAGGCTGCGAGGGTGGGGCGTGGAGCTAGACTGTTGGGTCTAAACTAAACGGAACTGGAGAGTAGAAAGAATCCTGGGGGATCTGGACGTCCTGTCGGAGTTTAGTTTAGTGCTGAAGACAAGACGTAAAATCTCTGCGGCCTGCGGGCGCGGACGGGGGAGGGTGCACTGGTGCGACATCACTCCCGTTTAATAAGAGGGTGGGGGTCCGCCCTGTGTGCGGCCCAGGGCTAGCACGTGGTGCGTGTGAGAGACTCGGCTCATACATAGTCCACGGGGAGTGAGACGGTGCAGGTGACGGGACACTCGGCTCTGGCCGCGGTGTATTGAGAGAGCAGAGGAAAGAGGGTGGAGGCGCCTGTTGCCAGAGGCCTCAGGGGGCTGGGTGAGCGGGCCTTCAGGCATCCAGACAGGTCCTGCTGTGAAACGGTGAACAGCAACGGTGTACCTAAGGGGAAGGACCGTGGACAAGGACTCCCGCAGTGATTCTGCAGGACAGGTGAAGCCAGGAACAAAATACAGGTCCCAATTGCTTAAGATGCAAAACAAAAACTTCCTCCCTATCTTGGAAAGTTTGTCTCATCCATAGAAGGAAGTTCTGAGTTTTAGACCGTGGGCGGATCCTATAAAATAACCTAGCCCTGTGTAAAGACCTAGAGGACAGAGAATATGTTCTGACCATATCCTCCTTCATATCTGTGTATAAAAGGATCTCCTACATATCGCTTGTGACCTCCTTTTTGTACTGTTGCAGCAAGTGGTTCCTTGCATTAAACAGCCACTTGCTAAATGGAGAAATGTGTGCTCCACCTTTGGGGAACATGCCTTGACCAATTCCTCCCTAACTGTCCTCTCACCCCCAGGGCTGGGGGATGGATAAACAGGACTATCAACTCATCACTGGAATAAACTCACTACAGCCTCTTCTTCATAACATCACATCTGGAACGAAAGGTGGGCGAGAGCGATAAAGGAGACGAGCTTTGTTCTTCACTCTTACAATCAAAGAAGTCACCCTTCTGCATAGTTAAAATGTTAGCTCATGTCTCTATTAAGTTTACATCACAAGGGAAAAACCATCGAGTCAGCAGATAATAACCTAGTATGTCCATGAGCAATACAGGGAGGCCTTGGAAGAAGCCCAGGAGGGGGGAGGATGGCTTGACACAAAGCTTTCGGCACTTGGCCATGAATTCTCGGTGAGTGAGGGAGCTAGCCTGGGCAGGGGGTGGCTGAGAAGGGGGGAGAGTCTGACTCCTGGGACCAAAGCCTTGGAGAAATTATTCCACCCATAAAACTACCTTAAAAGAGATTGGTGAAAGGTGTTCAAACCCAGCCAGCTTCAGGCAGAGGAGAAGGAGAAAAATCCATCAGGTCGGTGAGACTGCATATTAGCAGGTCCCTATGCCAAGCTACCCACACAACTTCCTCCCACAACCACCCTGAACTGAGGGCAGAAGATAGAAAAGTGAAAGAAGATAATATAACTGATTTTTTAAAAATTTGGGTCAGTCTTATACTTGGGTCCCATTTTTTTTTTTTTTAAAGACCCATGTTCATTTTCTATTCAACAAAGTTAAAAGTTGTCTAATTTTGTTTGGGGCTTGCACCACATATCTCTAGATCTTTCCCTGCCCTAATTCCTCAACCTGGGCCTAGAGGACCCCAAATGCTCTTCTTTGAAGACAAGCTGCTTGATGACCTTCTTAATTTAGAATCCGGACTCTACATTCTACACTCCCCATCGTTCTCTGAGCATTTTCCAGCTGGCCTGAGGACAGTCTAAGTAGCATTCATGTCCATATGATCTATATGTAGTACGATAATGTCTGTTTTTTTCTGACACACATTAAGAAAACACCAAAAGACATCTCATCCTAAGATTGACATGATATTTTCCATTAATTCCAGTAAAGCTTGTTTTTTGGAAGTACAATTGAGAGGGATTAGGATAAGAAATTAGTCTTTTTTTTTTTTTGGTTTTGCTGAAATGGCTTATAATTTTAAAAGTAGAGTACTTCTACTTGTAATGTATTTAAGCATCAGCAGACAGGCTTAGCGGGTTGCAGAGCGAGGGGCAGGGAGAGATACATGGTTGGACAGGTGGGAATTGGTTATTGTGGGTGACTGCATTTCAGATAGGATTTCAGTTATCCTTAGCCTGGTGGCTGTGAAATGCCCTTGGGTGTACAATGAGATTGGGAAGTCATTAGGGAAGCAGGAAGCAGATGGAAAAGGCAGGTTAGGAGGCCTTGGTCAGTAGCTGGAGGAGGGAGAGGCCAGCGTAGAGGGCACAGAGGCGGGGGAGGGTGTCTGGGTCCCACATGTATTGGGGTCCTGATCTTTGCACTTCCAGGCCACTCAGCCCCACTAGGGCCTCCGTGAAGGTCAGTTCCTCTTCTCCAAGGGAGGAGAGCAGCTCGGGTCGCAGGGGGAAAACACCCTCTTTATCCTGGAGGAAATTCTGTTCCATTGTGCTCTCCACCTGGAAGGAACCAAGACAACATGAAAAGAAGAAACTGGAAACCTCTCTTCCTCTCTCCTAACTCATAAAAATCACAAAGAAAGCTACATTCTCTTATTATAACTCCTTACCTTACCTTACATTACATTACAATTCCATGTGGGCCTTTTAATGGCTCTATACAGTAGGCAGGATGTTTATTTTTGGCCCCAAAATAAATTGAGACAGACTCAGAGACATTAAAAGATTTGCTTACATCACTTGTCTGGGAATAAGTAAAGCCAGAGTTTTCTGTCTCTTCTCCCAAGATCAGGCTGATAAACCCAGATCTCATTACCCAGAAACTTACTCTCCTTCCTCTTGTGAAATAACAAAAAAGGAGAAACATGGAGAGAAATAAGTGCGATGAGAATGGGGCATCTAGGACGGTTCTATCATTAGGCTAAATCTCCATCTTTCTATTGGTTCTAGCTCCTCCCTCCCAAACTTTCCCCATCATCTGCCCCATCATCTCACCAGCTTTAGCTGCACCGGTAGGATCTTTTTCTCCATGGATTTTATCAGCAGCTTCTGCTGGGCTTCACTTAGCTCTGGAGCAGAGAAAGAGATGTGTGTTGCTGGTGTGAAGGAGACTACAGACTCCAAACAGGTGCACTTCCAGAATTTCAGCCAGCCTGCCTTGCCTCCCTGCCCCCTCCCTCCTCCCGTTCTTTCCTTCCTTCCTTCCTTCCCTCCTGGTTGAATGCCTGTTCTATGCCAGGCACATTTGCTGGGTGTTAGGTAAAAATTGTACTCCTCTCACTCAAGGAACTTGAGTCTTGCAGAGAAGACAAAGTTACATGTAATTACTATACGTGAGGGCTGGCCTGTGGCTCATTTGGGAGAGCGTGGTGCTGACAACACCAAGTCAAGGGTTAAGATCCCCTTACCGGTCATCTTAAAAAACAAAACAAAACAAAAAAAACCCCACAATACGCGGTGTTAAGGGAGCCATAGTTGGGGGGTCTACTTTGGTCTTGGTATTTGAGGGCAGGCTTCTTAAGGCAACAAACATCTCAGCTTACACATGAAGGATCAGCGAGTTACTTTTTGGTGCAGGAATGTTTCATGCAGAGGGAAGAAGAAAATTTAGGGGCAAGATCAGAAGATGTTACTCTGAAATTAAAGCTGACAGGTATCACTATAGAAGTGATGAGCTTAGCTGTATGTAGAAATTTTAAATATGCAGCAGATAAAACTAGGGTTATTTCCAACCTCCACTATCAAGACTAGGCTATCTTCTCAGACTATCCAAAGTGGCAAAGTGAATGCTTAGGAATGAAACCGGTTTTTGAAAAAGTTGATATAAACTACTTAACTGTGGGATAATTTACCTGGCATTTATTCATTCATTTATTTGAGAATTCATTCAAGTGATTCATTCCTATCAATGAAAAGGCCTATACATGAGGACTGGAATGCTTAGGAATGAAACCGGTTTTTGAAAAAGTTGATATAAACTACTTAACTGTGGGATAATTTACCTGGCATTTATTCATTCGTTTATTTGAGAATTCATTCAAGTGATTCATTCCTATCAATGAAAAGGCCTATACATGAGGACTTATTTCCCACTTACCTGTTAGGGCTCCGAGGAAATACAGGATGGCACCCATAGCCTCCTTTGATAGTAGGACATCTTTTGGGAGTGCCTCCAGGGTCACTTCATGTCCCTTGTCTAGAGCTCCTTCAAGCTGTCAGGAAAGATGGGTGACTATTTAAGATAATGTGGAAAAAAGGCCAACATGGTGCCTGGCACGTAATAATCCATAACTCATTTTAACTCTCTTCCCTTTTTGCATTTCTTTTTTGAGGTATCAATTCCTGAAAACTGTTGGACTCCTGGGTTCCTTGGTCCCTGAGTTCTAGACTCTGGAAAAGAAAGGTTCCAGCCCCCTTCCAACAGAAGGCCCTTCTGACCTGCTTCCTACCCTCTGCCCATCAGAGGGAGCATGTGCCTTGGGGGAATCTGTGTTTGTCCTTTTCCAGGGGACAAAGGGAGCAGTTGCCCGCAGACTGGGGGCACTTGGCCAGCCTTGGGAAAGGTATCCACCGTCGATTCCCCTGGCCACTGGCCACTCTTAGCCACTGTCAGCTCCCCCACCAGCTGTAATACCTCCCCTCCACCGCCCACCAAAACCCTACTTCCCCCACATATGCCATCCTTCCAGCAGGGCCTCACCGCGAGCTCAAGGTCTTGTAGCTCCTGTTTCTTGCCTAGAAGTTTGCTGAGGGAGCTGAGCAGGGAACTTTGCCCTACTTGGCTCAGCTTTGCCACTTCTTGAGTCTCTCTTTGAACCTCTTCTTTTAGTGTCTGGAAGTCCTCATGTACTTCCCCTGTGCGGACAGTAAGTGCAGCAAACAGCCCTCCCTGTTCCCTCAGGATTCTCCCTGCAGGGCCCCTTCCTTCAGTCCTCCTCGGGTCCCCATGCCCTGCTCCCAGCTTGAGCCTGGCCTCTTTTCACCGAGGACAGCGGTTAGGAAGTTATTCACCAGCCTTGACCGGGAAGGGGAGGTGGGCCAGGAGCCATATTATCATCTCACTCAACAGTTAATTTTCTGTGAGATCCTGGGCCTCATCCCATATCAGTACACAATTGACTTCCTGTTCTCCAGCTAAAAGTTGAGAAAGTCTGTTTCCCATTCTCATGAGTTAGTTGACAAAGAAAAATGACTTAGGTCACTGAGCAAAGGCCAAGTGAGGTTACTACAGAGAGCCGTGGGTCCGTATCCAGGGATGTGGGTGGATCAGGGGTAGCTCGAGCCATAACCTGGACCTCTGGGGGTCCTCTGGCATCCTTGGAATATGTCCAGCTGCTTTGGAGAGTGGCTCCCTGGAAGCGGCTCCAATTCCCAGGACCTGGGACTCCGCTCTTGCCTTTCCTCCCTCTACCCTAATGTTTCTCCTGACACCTTCATACCAAAGTCTTAGGAGAAACTCACAAAGTTCCTTACCAACATCAGATGCCTGGAAAACTGAGAAAATAAGAAAAAAGAAAAAACTTGTAAGAACGTGATCCTTCAGAACGGCAGCCATACGCAGGGGACGAGACACTGATGAGGACTAGGAAACATGTCCTTTTCCTGGGAGATCCCAGCTATCTTTAGGATACTCTTGCTGCATTCCTGAGAGGCAGGAATGGGTCAGAAGAAAAGCTAAAGCAGCGTGAACAGGGACACTCGGATTGAGTTGGCATCGCTGTGATCAGCAGCTCTGGTTGCGGGGCAGCAGAGTTGCAGGGGCATGTGTAAGTTACAGCCACAAGGCCCTTGAGGACAAAAGTCTGAGGCATCAGACTACCTGGGCATCTTGTCCAGAGACTTCCCCCTTCCACTGCTTTTCCCCAAGCAGTTGGAATTTCTGCCACGTTTCAGGGACAGCTGTTTGCTGAGACCTGCTCTGCTATGTTCCCTGTCAGTCCCATGGAGAAGAGAAGAAAAGGATAAATACTTACGGATGAACTTCTCCTCTCCTGGCTTTTCTGAAGACAGAAACAATGCACATCTGTCAGCATAAAACCTATTTTTGCCTTTTATCTAAAGCAGTTGTCAAGGCAGCTTTATCAGTGATCATTATAAAAACACGTGGAGATTATGTTAGCTCATCCACCCCCACAATTTGGGAACACACAGTGTCTCCAAGTCTTATTTCTGCTTCCTGTTGTGCCTTCTGGTCTCCATCTTTCTGTTTCTCCATCTCTCTTGGGCGGTATTTATATGCCTCTGTCTTCCCTGAAGTTGAGGATACAGATTCTTGGGGACTTGGGAAGCAAAAGCAGGGGCTCCTTGGGGGATTGTGGTCTGTGCTATTAGAGGGAGGAGGATTTTAGCAGATAATGTCAGGCGTAGGGCAGAACAGGTGGGGAGCCAGTAAACAATGTCACTTACCTCCAGGAGGGAAGGTTTGCATGTTGTCATTGTAGATATGTGGAATGTCTGTAAGGGGCAGGAGATGGAGAGCGGGAGGACACTTAGTATCTGTCCCACCTTTCCTTCTCCAGTCTCAAGCCCCAAGGGTATGCTAAGGGCTAGGACCTTGTCCCTCAAATGCCTCATGCAATTCTCTGTTCAACCTGCATTGCTGAAGGTCATCTTTTCTTTTTCTGCAAATTCTCTCCTGTGTCAATGCTGTTTTCTACCCTGCATTCTAGCACTGGTGTCTGTTTCCTCATTTCCGTAGACTTCTCGAGACTAGAAGCTGTGCTTGTTCACTTTCATGCCCCCTTCCCCAACGACCACAGAGCCTAGCATCCAGGAGATGCACAGAACTCAGGGGCCCCTTTACCCCTCTCTCCAGAGTGGCCCCTGTGGCTCTGTCCCTGGCAGATGGGCCACAGTACAATACACTCCTTCAGTCATTCCCGACATCACCATGAGAGGGGGACCAGGACACTTCAGTCTTGGTGCCAGTGATTCTCGTCTTGGGGGAGAACATGTGGTCTGTGCTCACCCCACTCGTCTTTGCCTTTGACCATCAGCTGTCTGACTCGAAAGGCCAGGACGCAGCCCTTGGGGATGGTTACAGCCTCCTTGTGGTTTACGGATCCCTAGGATTAGACAATGAGGATTTGTGGATCTGCACAGAGCCTGAGTGTGAGACATTGGGAGTGGGGGTGGGGCAGGTGGGGGGCCCGGCCTGAGAGCCTTTGGGGAGACACGAGGTTGGGAACCCTTCAGTGGTATCTGTGGTCATCTGTCCACCAGGTCTGGTCTCTGTCATCTCATTCTGCTGATATCTCTAACCATCTGTATCTCTCTTCCTGATCCAGACACATGAAAGGAACTGGGCAGACCTGCTCCATCATCTGGCTATGCATCACCCTGTCCCATCTTAGAGAGGCCCTGGTTCCTTTTTCCTCCTTGCCATCTGTCCCATGCTCACCTCATTCAGGAAGACTTTCTGATCCAGACACATGAAAGGAACTGGGCAGACCTGCTCCATCATCTGGCTATGCATCACCCTGTCCCATCTTAGAGATGCCACCCAGGCCCTGGTTCCTTTTTCCTCCTTGCCATCTGTCCCATGCTCACCTCATTCAGGAAGACTTCTGTGACTAATCCCTATTCCCAGCTCCAAATTCCAAATCATCCCTTGAATATTTATGCTCAATAGATATAGGTATGTAGAGCATTACTTTTTTCCATCAAATTTTCCAAGCCTCTATTCTCTGGGCTTTAACCTATGTGTCTCCTCTATGAGCCTGAGAACTCTCTGAGGGCAAGAACGCCTCCTCTTCAGATTGAGGGCGCCATGAGGGAAAAGCCATGAGTGTGAGTTTCTCCTTCCCCAATAATTCCCTGTGGCATCTGGCAGAGGGATCTGCCTACACTGGGTGCCACTGACCAGAGAGGGGGATTGTGTCTGGCCAGCTGGGGTCTGGATCTTGCAGAGCGGGGAGGAGGAGTGGGTCCTTTTCAGTACCCTGGGTGGACATTGACCAGGCAAAGTTAGTGAAGCCCCCGAGAAGGGGCTGAATGTACGTGTGTGTGAGTGCGTGTGAGTGTGTGTGGCAGTGTGTGTGAACCAAACCTGTAGCCCCAGTGGAGCGAAGAAGGGCAGGGAGAAGCAGCCATCAGCCTTGCCAGCTCTCTCCAGAGTGACCTCCTGCACGGTCTCCACCACCTCCATCACCACGTACAAGTTCTCTCCTCGATCTCGCATTTCCTTCAGGAAAGGGTGATCTGCTGCCAGCTTCCTGTGGTGGGAGAAACGTAAGGGAACTGTTCAGAGCTTCTCCGTGCCTGGGCCGTGCCCTCCTCTGCTTCTCTCCTAGGAGAGAGACATTGTGGTGTCGGGGAAGGGGCGAGGGCTCTGGTTGAAACCCACACCTCCTGCTTTCCAGCAGGGCAGCTTCTCTGAGTCTTAGCTGTGTCATCTGTAAAATGAAGATAAGGACACCTACCTCCAGGGCTGCTGAGAGATGACCTGGGTATCACAGCACCTGGCCTGGAACAGGGCCTCATGCCCGCCTCCTTGCCCCCTTTTCCTTCAGCCCAGGTGTAGATTCTCCTTCCTTCCCTCCCTGTTCGTCTCTTCTGGGACCTTTCTCTCCACCTGCTATCCTCTCTCTTGCATTAACACCAGGTCCTCCTCTCCACTTGCTGCTTCCTTTGGCTTCTGTCTATAAACATGTCCCTGATCCTAAGAAATGCACTCTCTTTGATCTCCTCCTCCCTCAAATTAGCACCCTATTTATTTTCTTCACTTCACTGGCAAATATATCAAGAGACACGCCCCTACCCACTGGCTACTGCCTCCCTGCCCACTCCTACGTTCATTATAATTTGGCTTCTCTTTTCACTACTCAATGAAATCACAATGACCTCCTACCGTCAAACGCAGCGACCTTCCCTAACTCTGCACGACACTGGACCCTGCCGTCCAAGCCCTCCATGAGAGTCTGTTTTCTCTCGGCTTCCGATCACATGCACCACCCTGGTTCTACTTCTGTCTTCCAAATCTTATCCATTCTCTCCGCATCCAATTTTCCTATTTATTTGGTTTCCTAAAATTTTGTATTCTCTAAGATTCTGTTCTGACTCCTCCGATCTCTAAACTCCCTCCAACAGCCTCCCCCATTCCTACAGTTTTAATCTTTGTCTTGTTACCCACCACAGACACATCTTCACCTTGACCCCTCTCCTGAGCTCTAGGCCCTTATTTCCAATTACCTCTTGAATGTTCTCAGCTGATGTCTCAGCAGAGCCACACACTCAAAACCTCCAAAAGGAACTCACAATCTTTCTCTCCAAATCCACCCACCTCTAACCTCTGTCTTCCTGTTTGTCACCTGTAATGTCCTGTAATGTCACAACATGGGTCAAATCTGGGTCATCTTCCAAAAAGCCTTCCCCTTCACCCCACAGTCAGCTGCCTTCGCTGCAGGCCTGTGCGCGTGCCTTCCTCTCCATCCTGACTGCCCTTTCCCAGTTCAGGTCCTCATTTTAATCTCCGATGGGATAGTGGGACAGTGTCCTTCCCCGGTCTGCCTGCTTCAAACCCCTGTCCCTCTTCCTCTGTCTGACGTACTTCCTCCATCTGGCCAGATTAGTCACAAGACCCTCCAAGCATTGCCAGGGTCTCCCTGGTGCCCCCAGAATAGTTCAATCCCCTGGACCTGGCGCCCGGCTCCTCCAGGATCTGGGTCCAGCCTCCATCTCCCACCTGTCCCACTCACCTCTCCTGCTCCTGCCAAGCCAGCTCCTCAGGGTACCTATCGGTTTTGAGATTTCCCACCTGTGTGCCTTGGTGATGCTCTTCTCCCAGCCCTGCATGTCCAATTTCTACTCTTCTTTCAAGGCCTCGATCATGAGCTGCCACCTCTGTGAGGTCTTTCCCTATCTCCCCAGCCAGACGTCTTTCTGACCCACCACAAGACTCAGCTGAACTATTCTTACGGCACTTGCCACTTCTTGCCTTGGGTTATAGTTACTGTTGCACATTTTTTTTCACACTCCTAGATCACAAAGTTCCCGGGTAAAGATGCTCTAGGTACATCCCAGCACCCACAGGACACTTTACATGCAATGAGAGCGATTTAAATATTTACTGGATGACTTCCCAAGCACCCTAGCCCCTCCTTCCTGCCACCTTCTTACATTTTTTTTCACACTCCTAGATCACAAAGTTCCCGGGTAAAGATGCTCTAGGTACATCCCAGCACCCACAGGACACTTTACATGCAATGAGAACGATTTAAATATTTACTGGATGACTTCCCAAGCACCCTAGCCCCTCCTTCCTGCCACCTTCTTTCAACCACTACTTAACTACTTAAAAGTCAGTTCCCCTGTCAAGCCAAACATCCATGGTGCCCAGCATCAACATCACCTCTGCCACACCCCTGGTGCTGCTGGGGCAGCATTCCCGAGGGCGTGCCTGGTGTGTGTATTGGGGCCAGGAGGGAGGCTTCATTTATGGAGCATGACCCCGTGCTCAAGCCTCAGTAGGGAGCTAAGACCAGCCCCTCCCCTTTCTAGTGTATTTCATAGTCTTAGAGTTGGAAGGAACCTTAGAGATTATCATCCAACCCCCTCACTTTGCAGGAAAGAAAAGTGAGGTCCTGAGAAGAGTGACTTTTCCAAGGTCACGTAGCAAGTTAATGTGAACACATGCATCCCTATGTGTGTGATCATGAGGAGGTGGTACTGGAGGTGGCAGGACAGGGAGGAGTAGTTAGGAAATGGCTGGTCATCTTCGAGAGCTCCCCTGTGGTGACCACATGGGCGAAGGTCCGTGTGAGGGCCCCACTTTTCAAGTCAGGGCCCAAAGCACCCATTCCATGCACCACCCCATCCTGGCAGCCCCTCAGCCTTGCCCACTCTCACCTCTCCTCGTGCAAGGTCTCCAGGGCCTTGGGAGCCACGCTGAGCGTCTGGACCTCCAGGGTGCTGTTCTGGGAGAGCCCTGCAGTCCCCTTCACCTTCACTGTCTTCGGCACATCCACCTCTCCCTCCACTCGGGCGTCCAGCATATTCTTAAAGCCAAAGTTCCCAGTGTCTGTTGGATCTGCGGGAGGGAGAAGTTGAAAGGGGCTGGCTGAGAAGCATCCCTCTCCCCCCACCTCCTCAGCTCCTTGTGAGAGCTTTGGGCTAGGTGACTCCTAACCAGGCCGGGTGCCCATCCCTTTGTACCCCTCAGTAGCCAGCCACAGGCCTGAGGCTGACCTGAAGGTGAACTTCCAGGCTCAAGCACGTCCAGGAGGGTGTAGTCAGTGCGCACATAGCGGGCCCCCCAGAACAGCGTGCTCTTCCTCTTCCTCAGCACCAGGCAGAAGGGATGGAAACGCTTGAAGTCAATGAGGCTGTCGAGGGGTGTCAGGTCCCCTCGAGGGTTTAGCTGTCTGGCCAGGGCCCGGGTGACGCTTTCGAACATGGTCATTGTCTCTGTGGGACAGGGAGATGGGAGAGTGTCAAGGTGGCTGTGGAGGAGACCAGGGCATGGTAAGGCCCCTGCAGAGAGGGTCCCCTGGCTCTGGGGCAGGGGAAGCTCTTAAAGGTGCCTGGATTCTCGAATATCAGAGCTGGAAAGAGCCAAAGGAGTCTTGAGAACAGCTGCCCAGAGCCACGCGGCTGGCTAGAGGAGCCAGCCCTCCCCCTCTGTGTCTGGAGCGCTTCTCACTCCATTCTCTTTGCCATTGTCTTCAGGGACAAGGAGCCCAGCTGGAGCATTACGTTAGCAATGGAAGTAAAGGTCCTCTTTCCCCAGAGAACAGCAATAGCCAGGACCTGGGGATGTCAAAGAAGTGAAGCAGCTCCCACTGGGGCCGAGGGCTGGGGAGACAGAGCTGTTCACCTGCCCAGGTGCCCTTTCTTTGGGTGGGGGCACACCTCCCTGTACCCTGCACTGCCCTTGTGCCCGGCTCCCTCTAGGCACTGCCCCATAGATCCAGGCATTTCCATGCTCTTTTCCTTTGCTTACAGCACCCCCTTCACAATCTTAAGAATCCCTATTCAGGTCATCACTTCAAGATCCCTTCCCTCACTCCTTCAGGCAGCTGGTGACCTCACCTGTGTTCCCAAAGCACTTTGTACGGCCCCTTCTGAAACATCTGCAACTTCATTGTTATAGTCTGTTCACCTGACTCTCTTGCCTCCTCAACTGACTTCCCAGAGTGCAGGGAATGGATCCTAGTCGCCTCTGCAACAGCATCGGCACCAAACACAGTGCCTTGTGCAGAGTTGGGGCTTGGCAAATGTGTGTGGACAGAATGAATGAATGAATGCGGCCCCGGGAGACATATGCTGGGTGAGAAGGCCCTGGAGAACGTGGGGCCTGCGAGAGCCTGAGGTTCATCACCTTAAGTCACTGTCTTTGAAGTTCAAGTGCAGGTGTTCTGGCTGGGTGGCCAGCTGGCACACCCAGATTATCCCCGTTGGTGGAAGAGGACACACCAGCTGGTCTGGAAGCGCCTCGCCTCCCCTGTGGGTACTTCACAGCAGCAGGGAAGCAGGAGGCACAGGCACAGATGTGTGAGGCCATTCTGCCAGCTCCAACGTGCTTTTCTCATCCCTCATTCCTGGGAGGGCCAGGATGGGAAAGCTGGGTGCACCTCGGAAGGGCTCAGGTGACTGCAGTCTTCTCCTCACCAGAGAGGTGCTCACAGGGCCACCTCTCCCGTCCCTCTTCAAGGTCTGTCAGGATACCCACCCCACCCACCTCTAGGGGAGTCCTGCACCCTTCTGGTCCAACCATCTCCCAATATCCCCAGAACACCCCCTGCCTCCTTTGCTGCCATCAAGTTCTTACCAGGGAGCAGTGCTGGGTCCTGTTGGCAGCTGGGTCTGGGGTGAGAGCCTGGGGTTCGCTTGGTCTGTAGGTTGAGACAGTGACTGTCCCTTGCCAGGAGAGGCTGCTTTATGTCTCTGAGGAGACAGGGATGTAGGCTTCCAGGGAACCTGCCTGCCCCAGTGACCCCACCCCCCTCCTGCTCCATTTCCGGGAGAACAGCATCAACCTGTTCCAGGTGTGCCCTGCCCCAGGCCCTGGGACCTGGCCTCCTGAGGGCTGGGGGGGTGGGTGGGAAGCTGCCAGGCAGGTGCCAGCGTGGGTGGGGGGAGCCAAGGCTGAGAGAGGGGTGCAGAGAGAGGGAGTGGGAGTGGGGGGGGTGTATGTGGGGGGGGTTCATGCGCACATGTGCACGTGTGTGTGTGTGCATGTGCGCACGTGTGTATGCAGGAGTGATAAAGGAAGGCACCTCTGTTCTGTCGTCATCGTGGTGATCAGGAAGCATCTCAGATTCACGATGAGGCCTTGCGGGTATGATAGGATAAGAAATCCTGTGTGTCCACAGGGTCCAGCAGAAGGCAGAGCAGCTGAAAAGCCACCTTCCATCTTTCTGCGTGTCAGCCTGCGTATCACTACCTCACTCCATTTGTTTTAGCTACATATACATATCTCCAGTACCATTAGTAGCATATGTCTGAATAGGCAGAGATGGAGCTAGGACAAGCGGTTTTCTGTTTGGTGTTCAGCGTCTCTGCTCCTTGTGGCAGGTTGTGTGTATATACACACACAGATACGTAGGCAGAGGCATAGCAACATTAGCAAAAAAGCCCCAGATGCATGTGGTGGGGACTCAGATGTCTCCCATAGGTCACTCAGGTCCTGCTTTTAAGTCTTCGCCTAGAAGAAATTTTAAGGGGGACTTGACACACAGGGTCAGGTCTCTGGATGGCACATTAAGGGATTTACAAGCAAGACTCTTTTTTTTTTTTTCCTTTTTGTCTTTTTTCGTGTCTGGCAATGGACCGCCACCCTCAGTGTTGCGCCCGTACCAGACCGGGACCGGCAACGGGATCACAACCCTTCGGTGCCGTGCCCGCACCTCGCTCAGCCAGTGAGCGGGAACCGGTCTGTATGTGGGATCCGAACCCTCGGCGGGAGCGCCGCCGTGCTCCCAAGCGGCACACTACAGCAGTGCGCCACCAGCCGGCCCTACAAGCAAGACTCTCACAGTGTTAGGATGTGTGGCTGTGTATGTGTGCACGTACCTCCTGAGTACACTCGAGCATTTCTGCCCTCACCTTGAGGCTCTTGTCAGCACACTCATCGAGAAAGAAGTGCAAACTTGGATACCATGAAGAGTTGTTTGATCTTTATTGGAGGTTTTCTTGAGGGGCTGGTGGGGAGTAGGGAGATTAGACCGTACCACACTAAGTAAAACTTCCTAAAACTTCATTACTTGACTTCGGTCTCATTCAGTGTGACAGATGCTCTCCAGTGTCTCTTCTATATGTCTTAAAACAAAACAAAAACAAGACTTTGCACCTGCCTCTCTGCTCCCTGCCCCCTACCTTTTTCTTACCTCCCTTCCCATCCACCCCATGCCCTTCTTGGGTAGCTTCCAATGCTTTGTCTAGTGCTTCTTCCTCCTTCCACAGCTCTAACCATTACTGTAATCGAATGTCCGTCCTCCTTAGGAGAGGCAGAGGTGGTAGCTTGGGTGTGTGAGAAGGTTGTCATTAGTCATCTGGTCCCTGTCACAAGTGCACATGTATGCAGGAATGTGTTATATTCTTTCCATCTCTAATTTTTGTTTTCCTGGTTCTTTCTGGATTTCCATCTCTTCCCCTCTGTATCTCTTAGTCACTACCCTGATGTGACACCTGCAATCCAGCATATAGTTCCGGGGCTGTGCAGTCTCCCATCCCAGGGAAGGCGGCTCCACTCCCACGAGCCCATCATTGCCTCAGTTGGAATTTTGGGAGTTTCTTCCTAGTGCTCACCCTCCTCCCACTGGCTGCAGAGGTTTCTGGTCTAGCTCATCCTCCAAGGCCTGGAGACCAGCGGTTTCACAAAACCACACATGTATCTGCTCGCCCCCAGGACCCACAAAGTCCAAATGGCCAGTGCTCTCTCTTCTTTTTTTTTTTTTTAAATAAAAAATAAAAAAAAGATGACCGGTAAGGGGATCTTAACCCTTGACTTGGTGTTGTCAGCACNCCACCACACTCACCCAGTGAGCAAACCGGCCATCCCTATATGGGATCCGAACCCATAGCCTTGGTGTTATCAGCACCGCACTCTCCCGAGTGCGCCACAGGCCGGCCCCCAGTGCTCTCTCTTCTGACCCAGAAGTCTTTCCTTTCATTTCTCTTGCCTTCCTTCATTCGCTCTGATCTCAGCCACTCCACCAGGCCTGTCCTCATTCTCCTTGTGCCACCCCACCCCACCTCCACCCTGTTGCACCATTCTCCCAAACTGTCTAATGGTGTCCCAAGTGGGGGACTTCAAGGGTTTAAGGCAAAGATATAGAGCTTGTAGGGTCAGCCAGGTTGAAGGTCTTGTGCTTTTGGATTGAAAATGTCCACGTGCAGGCTTGCTCCTGTGCTGCTCCTCCCTCCCATCCAGGATGTCCTTTTCATCCCCCAGTTCCCAGCCCCAGTGATTTTAGGGACAGGCCACAGAATCCTTTTAGGGTTCAGAGGTTCCACCTCAGAGTCCTGGCTTATGTGCAGGGGAATCTGGGACAGAATTTAAATTACGATGGACGTGCCGGCCTGTGGCTCACTCGGGAGAGTGCGGTGCTGATAACATCAAGGCCACGGGTTCGGATCCCATATAGTCAAGGCCACGGGTTCGGAACCAAGGCCACGGGTTCGGATCCCATATAGGGATGGCCGGTTTGCTCACTGGCTGAGCATGGTGGTGACAACACCAAGTCAAGGGTTAAGATCCCCTTACCGGTCATCTTTAAAAAAAAAAAAACTACGATGGAATATGTTTAAGTTAGATTGATATGCATATACTTTTCAGGTCAATTAAAATTGATACTGAACCAGGAGGCTGTGGGGTGCGTGATGCTGAGGCAGGGGGCAGGTTGCTCTCCATCTCCCTCTGGTGGCCAATCAAGGTAGGTGACGGGCGATAAACACCCTGATGTGGGGACCAAGCTTGGGATTTGTGTGGGTTGCTAAGAGATGGAGATCCGGAAAGGGAATTGACTTAGGGGTGGAAGCCCCAGCTGCTTGCTCTCCGGGAACATTACTGTCTCTCTGACCCACAGACTGCACTGCAGACAGACACAGACATTATTTCCTTACCCATTTTCCTTTTTATTATTGTTGATTTTCCCCTCAGGAAACGGTCAAAGAGGAGAGAGAGAAGGGTAGACTACGGGAGTTCAGAAAGGTGGAAGGCACAGACGCTGGCAAGAATGGGAAGTAGCGGGCACTCTGGGAATTCGGAGGGCAAGGAGAAGGTTCAGGAATACACCTACAGGATATGGTGCTCACTTGGAGGGTGTGGGGTGGCTGGAACATTTGGGGGGAGGTTATCCCTCACACAGACATATTCCCAGACCTTCTCTGAGTAAAAGGTGGTGGAGTAAAAGGTGGTGGAATGGTTGGAGATGAAGAATGGGGGCATGAATGGGGGCATGACTGTCTAGGAAGGGCAGGAAGAATACTCCCCAGGGTGTTGAATTTTGTATCTCACATGGGAGGTTGGAAGTTTTGGGGTGCAGATCACAGATTGTGAGCTATATATCCATAAATTCTCCATTCCGAGCAGAGAAAAACTCCCACATTCTTTTCTTATCCTCTAAAAAACTTTGAGGTTTCTTCCCAAATTCCCAAATCAGCTTTGGAGCCCTAGATATCCCCAGACTCCTGGCTGAGCAGGCACTGACGTTCAGCCTGAAGTGTGTCAGACTTGCGGGGGTCAGCCACTGCCAGCCTCCAGCCCAAACCCAGAGAAGCCTCCTCTGTCAGCTGGTCCTCCCAACACCCTAACCCTTCCTGAGTCCCCGCTGATGTGGCAGGAGCTGGTGGGAGAGGACAGATCCTCCACAGCTGCGATTGCTTGGCCCTCCTGATGAGACAGAGCTCCAAGATCCTCGCTAAAGAGACAGAGTCCCAGGGCCAGCCCAGTGGCGCACTGCTACAGTGCGCCGCTTGGGAGTGTGGTGGCGCTCCCGCCGAGGGTTCGGATCCCACATACAGACCAGCTGCTCACTGGCTGAGCGAGGTGCGGGCACAACACTGAGGGTTGCGATCCCGTTGCCGGTCCCGGTCTGGTACGGGCGCGACACTGAGGGTTGCGATCCGTTGCCGGTCACGAAAAAAGACAAAAAGGAAAAAAAAAAAAAAAAAAAAAAAAGAGAGACAGAGTCCCAGATGGAGCCTTTGAAGCTAAGGGAAGCTTGTATCTGAAATTCCTCTCTATTTTCACCAGCTCCCCCAGACCTGTCCCCAAGCCCCACTCTGCTTTCCTGCTCTGGCCAGGGCTGGGGATCCTTGGTAGACAAAATGTCTGGAAAGCCAGGTGTTGTTGGCTAGCACCCAAAAGGTGTGGAGGACAGCATAGAGGTCACAGACTAATGACAAAGCATTTGGCTCCTGGGTGCAAAGGGGTCTGTCCCCTTGTATGTCAAGGCCACAGAGTTCCATCAGGGCCTGTCATGTTCAGCTCCTTGGCCCGGAAGCCCTTGAGCAGCTTAAAGTGGAGATGGAAGGGCCCCACCTCCCCTTGGAAGAAATTCTGGTCCAGGATAGTCTCCATCTGCAGTAGAGAAAAAACATCACAGGATGCTTTGCACTTTGGGAGCCATCAACTTCATTGGTGGTCTGCAGTAAAATTTTAAATTTCAGCTCCTCTCCCCATCCATGGGCCCTTCCCCACTCCCTGCCTGTTAGTGCTAGAATTGATCAGACATGGGCAAGGATTAAGAATCTGTAGACCTCAGTTCTGTAGAGACTTTTTTTTTTTTTTGTCTTTTTCGTGACCAGTAAGGGGATCACAACCCTTGGTGAGCCAGTGAGCGCACCGGCCATTTGTATATAGGATCCGAACCCGTGGCGGGAGTGTCTCTGCGCTCCCAGCGCCGCACTCTCCCAAGTGCGCCACGGGCTCGGCCCTCTGTAGAGACTTCTGCCAGGAGCCTGCTGTGTGGCCCTGAAGTTCCTCATGCTCTCTAGGCCTCAGAGTGCTCATCCATGAACATGGAGGTGGGGCTGGATGAGCTCAGACTCAGTTTTATCCTAGTCGTCATCCCCCAGGTCCATCTGGCAGCCCCAGAACCCTCACTAGCTTTGTCTGACAGGGAAG
>NW_007728615.1:45177-46321 GCF_000696425.1 Galeopterus variegatus | reverse complement strand
ACTTCTGCCAGGAGCCTGCTGTGTGGCCCTGAAGTTCCTCATGCTCTCTAGGCCTCAGAGTACTCATCCATGAACATGGAGGTGGGGCTGGATGAGCTCAGACTCAGTTTTATCCTAGTTGTCATCCCCCAGGTCCATCTGGCAGCCCCAGAACCCTCACTAGCTTTGTCTGACAGGGAAGGGTCCCTTTCTCGACGGCTGTGGCCAGTAGCCGCTGAGGCTCTTAGCTTAGCTCTGCAGAGGGTTAAGGAGAGGGAAGAGCATGAGGGACAGAGGCATGCTCTCTCTCTCTCTCGGGGGCAGGGGATCATAAGTGGCTCTGGAAGCTGGGCTAACTTGCGTGTGTGTGTGTGGCGGGGGGGCAGTGGGAGCAGATTCACTATTTCCCCTCCCGGGGAACATGAGAGGAGATTCCTGGAAAGGTATGTTCCCGTTTCTTTTAGGGAAAATGACTGTGCGGGGGAGGGGTAGGTGAGCTTGCACTGCTGTCTTTATCTTGGGGGAGGGGACAGCAGGGTTTGCACCCTGTTTCTCTCTGCCTGTAGCTGGGTACAGGGCCGGCTTCATGGGCATGCAACCTACCCAGTTGCACAGGGCCCCATGTTTGGTTTATGCTCTGCTGCTGCCGTCTTGAACAATAATTCTTAATAATTTTTTTAAACAAGGAGCCCTACATTTTCATTTTTCACTGGGACCTATACATTATGTTGTAGGTCCTGCTTGGTACCCTGGGGCCTAATCTAGTAGGCCGGGCACATCAGGGGCTGCCCTCACCCTCACTTCCGGCCCTCACTTCGGAGAGCCCCCAGCAGACAGAGGATGTTCTCAGCCAGCATGGAGTTGAGTTTGCTAGATGTCACCTGCAGCCATTCGAGGCCTCTGTTCCCGCCCCCGTCCCCATCCCAGAACCTCTGGCTCGTTAACATGCAGGGCCCCATCCAGCTGGCAGAGAAATGAGGAGCGATGAGCTGTCTAGATACCGCTGCGGTAAGGAAGGCAGGGGGCTTCCTGAGGGAGGGAAGCAGGCCTCCCTGCTCGGAGCGGGCACTCCCTCAGCCTGAAGAACCCTCCCTGAGTGCACTTTCCGGCTGAGACCTCCCGGGAGAGGGAGGCTGCTCACGCCCCATCCAGCCTGTCTCTGGCC
>NW_007728615.1:42278-43924 GCF_000696425.1 Galeopterus variegatus | reverse complement strand
CAGCCCCGCCCTCGCCGCGGCCTCCGGCTCCTGCAGCAACGATCCTATGCCTGCTGGGCCAGTCGTTCCCGGGGTCAGGCCCTTCAGCACAGCAGGTCGTTCTTCACCTCCGCCTGCAGCGCCCCAAACCCCGTGTGCTCCTGAGGGGCTATTTCGGGCCCGAGCGTTGGGTACAGGACAGTGGTGACTGGGACCCTGTCCCTCTACACCCACCTGCCTTCAGCCGGTGGGTTCCCCACTCCCAGGCACAGAAGTCTCTTTCTGAGGCCTGGCGTCCTGCTCCTTCTGTCAGCCGCTCCTGGGAAAGATGATCAGGGCAGGATCTGGTATGGGGTGGGGATGGGGGCTCAACTTCTTACGATGTTTTCCCATGGGTATTGAGGATCCTGTAGAAGGGAAAGGGACACGCCCTGTCATCGTGGGTGACTGCCGTAGACAGACGGAGAGACAGAAGCACAAGGACTGAGAGCTTCAAGGGAAGAGGCGTCCTCCTGCACCATGATGCAGCCCTGGATGGGTTTAACCTCAGCCCACCTAGAACAGCGGGTGGAGGCTGGGGGCACGGGGAGAATGCACCGAAAGGGCCCAAGAAACCTGTGGCTGGGATCCCAGTCATCACCATGTCCTGCAAATGTCAGAGGGACTCCTCTGCATCCCAACCACCGTCACCCCAAGGTCTTGAGAAGGGGCTCTCGGGCTTCTGCTCCTGACAACGGGTTTCTTTCCTTTGCTTAGGAAGGGGGACTTTGGGTCCCTCTAACTTTCTTAGGCTTTGTCCACTCGTCCTCAACCCCCATCACATTATGGGGTGGGGAAGGGGAGAAGAGCCCCTCAGCTTCTCTCACCTTCTGAGGGGAATATTTCAGCTTATTGTATTTGAATTAGGGGATGTCTGTGAGGGTCAGAAATGGGGCGCTGGCTGTCACTGACTCCTCCTTGGCTTCCCATGGCCTCCAGGACAGAGGAGGAGCAGGTAGATGGTGCAGGCATTAGGGAGCTGCACTGAAGGGGTTGTGGAGTGGGGGTTAGGAGGGCCTCAGGAGGGGATGGGGTCGCCAGCTGGGTTTGGGGGCAGAGCCCAAACAGGAATCAAAGGCCCCACCTTCCAGACTTCAGCTTGGCTCGGAAGGCCTGGCCCTGAGGTGTGAGAAGCGAGGCTGGGATGTGGCCTCCCTCCCCTTTCTCCCATTCCACCTGGTCTAGCCCAGCAGTTCGATGGCTCCAGAGGCGGGTTGATGGTGTCAAACTGAGACAGCCCTGGAGAAAAGACAGGGAGAGGAGGGGAGAGGATGGGAGAGAATGAAAGAAGGGAACACTGGCAGAGGGTGGGAGGACTCTGCAGTGGTGGAGCTGCCAGGGGGAAGCTCCAGCTGGGACTCTTGAAACATGGGCTTTGCCCACAGATTTGCCAGTGAGTATCTGGTGACCTTGAGTAAGCCACTGGACTTTTCTGAGGTGCAGTTTCCTAAGTATCATGAAATGGCGATTGCAATAACAACTTAGCCTTCCTCACAGGTTTCGTGTGAGGTGATAAGTGAAAAAGTCCTTAGAAAAAGAAGAATGAGGGCCGGCCCGGTGGCGCACCGCTACAGTGTGCCGCTTGGGAGTGCGGCGGCGCTCCCGCCGAGGGTTCGGATCCCACATGC
>NW_007728615.1:41162-41784 GCF_000696425.1 Galeopterus variegatus | reverse complement strand
CTTCAAGGCTCCACCTTCAATTACCATAATAGGATTTCCCACCCTCTTAACAGTCACAGTGAAGGCTAAGTTCCTAATACATAAAACTTGGGGGACAGAATTCAAGCCTCAGTGAGTTTTGGGGGGACATAATTCTATCCACTATAATGATGTTATTAAGAGAACTGGCGTAAGGGTGGGCGAGGATGCAGGGGAGGGTCAGGGCTGTGGGAGGGAGGGTGCGGGGCAGGTGCTTGGAGGGGTGGGGCAGAGAAAGCATCCTGGAGAGTCCCAGCCCTGAACCTCACCACAGTGAGGACCATGTGGGGCTGACCCCTCCAGCCTTGTCCCCTTATCCAGCAGGGTGTCCTTCACAGCCTCAGTCACCACCTATAGGTTCTGCCCACCTTCTTAAAGCTTCTGTAGGAAGGATTGCTCTGGCTTCCTCAGCTTCCTGTGGTGGATGAGGTGGTGCTGTACTCAGAGGCTCGGAGTGGGTAGGGCCCTCTTGCCACCTCAGCGGCAGTGCTGGGTCCACCTCTGTCTCTCCCTAACTCTTCCTTATCTCATTCCCTTGGAAATGGAGTGTGTGTTTCCCAGAGGGACAGGGGCCTTGTGCGATCTAGTCCTGGTTCTTCCCTGA
>NW_007728615.1:25042-40727 GCF_000696425.1 Galeopterus variegatus | reverse complement strand
CACCACAGTGAGGACCATGTGGGGCTGACCCCTCCAGCCTTGTCCCCTTATCCAGCAGGGTGTCCTTCACAGCCTCAGTCACCACCTATAGGTTCTGCCCACCTTCTTAAAGCTTCTCTAGGAAGGATTGCTCTGGCTTCCTCAGCTTCCTGTGGTGGATGAGGTGGTGCTGTACTCAGAGGCTCGGAGTGGGTAGGGCCCTCTTGCCACCTCAGCGGCAGTGCTGGGTCCACCTTTGTCTCTCCCTAACTCTTCCTTATCTCATTCCCTTGGAAATGGAGTGTGTGTTTCCCAGAGGGACAGGGGCCTTGTGCGATCTAGTCCTGGTTCTTCCCTGACTCCTTGTGTGACCGTGGACAACTCACCACCTCTCTGTGAGCCCATTTTTTTTTTTTTTTGTAGATGACCGGTAAGGGGATCGTCACCATTGGCTTGGTGTTGTCAGCACCACGCTCACCCAAGTGAGCCAACCGGCCATCCCCCATACAGGGATCCGAACCCATGGCCTTGGTGTTATCAGCACCACACTCTCCCAAGTGAGCCACGGGCCGGCCCCTGAGCCCTTTTGTAAAACAAAGATCCCTGCCAGCTCAGACTGTTTGTGTGGTTCTGGGTGGGTCAGGCCCCTCCGTGCCTGTCCCTCTTATCTGGCCTGGAATCCTCAACCTGCCTCCTCACTCCACCCCGCAGCTCACCTGTTCTTCAGATTTTCCAGATCATTCACAGTGATGGCCAAGGTTTGGATATCCAGGGAGTTCTGAAATTTTCCCTAGCCTGTAACAGAAGTACTCACCAGGAGCCCAGTTGCTGCAGTCTTGGTCTTTTCTTGAGTCTTTCCTCAGTTCCACAGGAAAGACATGCCCCTGTGCTTGTTCCCACACACTTGCAGGAAAGGTTCCCTGATAAATTACCCTCAACCCCAAAAGGGAATGAAAATTGAGGGCTGACCTCAGACGTTAGTACTAGTGTGGGGAGTTAAGGGTTTTTCTAGTGTTGTAAAAGAGGAAGATTGTAACGATTGTAATTGTCATAAGTGCAGAAATGAGTATTGTGACTGGGAGGAGATAAACTGGATTCCAGGAGCCTGAGGTGTGTGCATGCGTGTGTGTGTGCGTGTGTGTGTGCGTGTGCATGCGTGTGTGTGTGCGTGTGTGTGTGCATGTGTGTGTGCGTGTGTGTATGTGTGTGTGTATGTGTGTGTGCGCGTGCGTGTGTGTGCGCGTGCGTGCGTGCATGCGTGTATGTGTGTGCATGTGCATGCGTGTATGTGTGTGCATGCGTGTGCGTGTGTGCATGTGTGTGTGCATGCGTGTGTGTGTGCGTGCGTGCGTGTGTGCATGTGTGCGTGTGTGTGTGTGTGTGTGTGTGTGTGAGCTCAGTTGTTTAGAGTGTGGTGCTGATAACAACAAGATCTCCAAAAAACAAACAAACAGAAAAACACACAAATATCCAAAGGGCTCCAGTGCTAGAGGAAGATTGGGCTTGCATGGCCCCGGAGCAGAT
This sequence comes from Galeopterus variegatus, assembly GCF_000696425.1. Taxonomy (NCBI): domain Eukaryota; kingdom Metazoa; phylum Chordata; class Mammalia; order Dermoptera; family Cynocephalidae; genus Galeopterus; species Galeopterus variegatus. Next base: position 39,224 of record NW_007728615.1, on the reverse strand, counting down.
CTCAGACCCATGGGAGGAAGGGACAAAGAGGCAGATGAGCGAACACTTCCCAAGAGGTGATCTGCCCTATTTTCTTCTGTCCTGATAGGGTGGGAGCTCTTTCTCAAATGCATCGTCCCCTCGTTGCTGGAGACGGGACACTCCGAGATTTGACCTTTTCTGCAGGGAACCCAAAGTCGAGGTGATTAATATTATTCATTTTACTGATGTTCATAGGCCTCTTTAGGGCAGAGACAATCATTTTTCCACCCAGGACCGTTTAAGAGACACTGAAATGCCCGACTGCCATGCTTTTTAGTTTTCTTATGCTTTTAATGCTCCCCCCTGCTGTCAGGCTGTTGTTTCTCACTGGTGTTATTCTGACTATCCGTAATGTGATTTTTGCTCCTTCAAACACAGTGTGTCTCACCTGTTGTATGCAGGAAGCCATAGTTCTGAAATTATTAGAATTCTTTGTAAACTAAGAATAAATGAGTTCTAACACCAAAGTCAAGTGTTCGGATCCTTGTACCGGGCAGCTGCCGAAATAAATAAATAAATAAAAGAATAAATGAGTTCTTAATGAGTGTTCCTGTGGGCAAGGTACACAACCCTTTGTTGGCATTTGATTTAGAGGCCCCTTCGGGGCTCACACGGCCCCTGTGCACACCCTGTCTCCCTGGACTGTCACCATCAACACACTGGCCTGTCGGATCCTTGGGAGTACCACGAGGTACTCATCTCTGAATCTGCAGTGCCTGGCACATGGTAGGAACTCAGTAGGTGTTTGCCATATGAATGCGTGGGCTCGTGGTGGAGGCCTTGTTCTGCTTTGCTTTTGTCTTCCTGGTTTGGGGCTGTGTTCCTCCCAGGCAGGAGAGGTTGTGATGGCCGAGTCCCTGAGAGAGGAAGGGAGACTGTTCCTAGTTTGAAATCCTCTTAGTCTGACGGGGGAGGCACTGTTCCTCCCTTGGGGATGAGCTGCCTGGGTTGCCTCTGGCTTTGATGCTGACATCCCCACTCTCTGTAGGAGAGCTCAGCTCGGTGTCGTGCTTGAAGCCCAAGACAGGAAGGAGCGGGGCCGCGTCCCATCCACCGCTCCTAACTTTCTCCCTCTGCTCCGGGTGTGCTTGGTTCGCTCTCTATCCATGTATATTCCTTTATATATAATAAGGCTTTGCAGGTGCTTAAGTCTCGTGCCTGGGGTATGTCTTGGTCTCATCTGGTTCAGAACTCGCCCAGTTTCTTCCATTAGCCTGGGAGTCTCCTGAGAGTCAGGTTCATATTGCTCCCCCTCATGCTGGGGGCTCCCAGACGGTAGTGTCTGCTTCCTCTGCCCCTCTAAGCCTTGGCCCCGCAGGGCAGTGAGAAGCTGGTGGGGGAAGGGCTGTGAGGGCCTCCTCTTCTCCTACCGCCCCGTTCACAGCCCGCTGGCTCCAGGATGCTGCGTGTGGGTGCCGTGCTGGGGCCCGTGCCTGGGCCACCTGCATTCTCGCCTGAGAGCTGGGCGGGGCAGCTGGCTGGGCTCTCTTGGTCCCCAGCACCTTTGTTCTGGGCTCCAGCACATCCTGGTGGGGGAGGTTGGTCTTGGCACAGTGTGTCCCCCAGAAGAGCACACCCTTTCTCTTCCTCCATACCAGGCAGAAGGGACAGAAGCAGGCAACATGAATGAGGCTGTGCAGCTGCTTCACCAGGGCCTCGGTGGCATCTCAGAACTCAGGGACCTGTGATCCCTGGTCCCTGGCAGAGATAAGGATGGAGTGAAGCCAGCTATGCCAAACCCACCTGCCTGCATGTGGACAAGCTCAAGCCAGAAGCCAGGAGCCTCTCTAGTCTGCACAGCTCTGTCTGGTCTCCTGTGAAGCCTGAGCTGAAGCTACAGCTTTTGACATTCTCCTCCCACCAAGTTTTGACTCAGGGACCACAAATGGCTGGAGGGAAGAGGACTCTTCCTGGAGACGGGAGCCAGTAAAGCGTCCCCCCGCTCCCCACCCATCTGCTGAGGCCCTCGTTCTCCCTTCCTCCTATGCCAGCTCTCGAGAGGGAAAAGAGTCTGAGCCAGAGGGAGGCCGTGGGGTGGGTGTGATTGGTGGGATATTTATTATCCAGGGTTCAGGATGTCCTGGCTGCGACCCCTCCTGATCTGGGCTACAGGCAAAGCTCCCTCCCCTGGACCCTTTCCTATCCTGAGCTCACCTCTGACAACTGGGGTTAGGTGTCAGGATGGGGGGGCGGCTCTCTGCAGACCTTAAAGATGCAGTCTCTGCTGCTCAGGACGACAGAGTCGAACGAAGCTCCAGGAAAGGGCACCGGTGATAGAGACACAGGGATCTGCTGTTCCCCACCCTCCCACCCGCACTGGTCTACACGATCTACTTCCCAGGGCCCACTGAGATATGTCCCAGTCTGACTCCAGTAGGGGATGGGTGAACAGTGCGGGACAGACTCTGAGAGTGGCAGGGGAGAGACTGATGGTGAGTGGGATAGGGATGGGGCCAGGATTCCCAGGCCCAGGCCATGGTGTGGCTGGTCAAAGCTGTAGCCTGGAACTTCCCATACCCTTGGTTGGAAAGAATGGGCATCCCTGAGCATCCACGGAGGTGGGAGGCCCAGGTCTCCCGAAAAAAGATGATGGGGGTAGGGGCGGGTGTGGGGTCCCAGATTTTTCTGATAAGAGTCAAGTTTCAGCTTCCTGGATGGTATCAGGCAGCTCAGACTGGGAGCGGTTGTATGGGGGTGGTGTGGGGGGTGTTAATGATGGGAAAAGAGGGGGAGAGGGCAGGGGGAGGGCCTGGAAAGGGGACGGCATATTAGCCCATTCCTGTTGCTTATAACAAAATACACAGAACTGGGTGATTTGTAAGAAAACAAAATTTATTGTTTACAGTTTCGGAGGCTGGGAAGTCTAAAGTCCAGGGAACACAACTGGTGAGGGTCTTCTTGATGGGGGCTTTACAGCAACGAGGGGTCTCACATGGCAGAGAATGGCAGAGGAGAGAGAAGGGGAGACAGGGAGACAGGGAGACAGAGATCTCCTCATGCTCTCTCCTTTTATTTATTTTATTTTTTTATTTTTTTTATTTTTATTTTTTTGTCTTTTTCCGTGTCCGGCAACGGATCACAACCCCCAGTGTTGCCCCCGTACCAGACCGGGGACCAGCAACAGGATTGCAACCCTCGGCGTTGCTCCCGCGCCTCGCTCAGCCAGTGAGCGGGAACCGGTCTGTATGTGGGATCCGAACCCTCGGGCGGGAGCGCCGCCGCGCTTCCCAAGCGGCGCACTATCCAGTGAGCCACCGGGCCGGCCCGATGCTCTCTCCTTTTAAAGCCCTCAGAACCACGCCCGCGACCCCTGTTAAGCCATTGACTTAATCACCTCTTCAAGGCCCCGCCTTTCAATGACCCAAATAGGATTCCCCACTCTCAGCAGTAACAGTGGGGATTAAGCTTCAATGAGCTTGGTGGGGACATTCAATCCACTGCAGACTGGGATGTCAGGATGAGGGAGAGGGGCCAGGGGAGGCGACGGATTCCTCCCTGCCACTCCTCGAGCGACTGCCCACTCTGCCCCAGTCTCTGCCCCAAACTGGACAGAACCCTGGTCCAATGGCTCTTATCTCTAGTTCCTGTGTGGGCTCCCATGAGCTTCCCCAATGCCGTGGTCTTCCACAGAGGCCATGTGGGTGGATCATCCTGAAAGGAGGCAGGAGACAGTGTGTTGACCCCTTTGGGTACTTTGAGAAGCCTGTTTGGTAACAGGGATGTATCATATGGTCGCTCCTTCAGCCAGCTTGGTCTCCCTCCCACCAAGGAGTTCTTTTATTAATTTTCCCCGCATCTGGTTTCTCCCTCCACCCTGCTGAGACTCTGCTGGGAGAGAAGGCTGATTACCCAGAGGGTGACGTCCTCTCTCTCCCCCCTCCCAGGTCCTGGGGAGGCTGGCGGGGCCAGTGGTTGGAGACTGCCCACTGCCTTCTCTCCCTCCTCCCTGTTTGTCCTCCCTGGAGGCTCCCTCTCCTCCATCCTTCCAGTTCCACCACCATTAATTTATAGGCCTTGGCTTCCCTGGTGGGTAGACTCTGGTGTCAGGAGCTGGCAGGTAGGAGGGGAGAGAGGAAGTTGGCATCTAGCCCCGCGGGAGCACCCCCACTGCAGGGGTGGTGGAGGTGGCGGGGAAGAGCTCAGCAGCCCTCCCACTCCTCCTCACCACCGGACCCCCATGTCCAATAAAATGAACAATAAGAAAGAGATCGGGGCATTGGTAAAAGGGACTTTGTGCACTTGTCTGTTGATGTTCTGGGGTCTCCCCCGTGCCCCCAGCTCTCCGGTTGCCTATCCCCAGCTCAGACATAGAGGAAACCACATTTCTCCCAAGGGGGAGAGCCCAGGAGACCCCTCAGTGTATAAAGGGGAGGGCAGAGAGATGGGGAGTCTCTGGAAAAGGAGGCAGGGGACTCCGAGCCTGGGGGTCCCCAAGAGAGGAGCCTGGGGACAAGAGAGGCAAGAAGCATGTGGGAACTTCTCAGTGGAGGCAGAGGGAGAAGAGCAGAGGAGCCCACAGGGTCCTTCTCAATCTGGCTGCACCCCAACTTTCTGGCCTCACTTCCGGCTTGGTCCCACCAACCCCTGGCCCCTCTTCGTACCCTTTCCTCCAGCCCCGAGGTAGGTCTTGCCACTACCCAGACATCTCGAGTGGTTTTGCCTCTTCCTTGCCTTTGTACACGACCTTCCATCCAGGGCCGCTCCCTCGTTTCTGCCCAGGCTCCTCCTCGTTCTTTAAGAGTCAGTTCAGACATGTCTGCAGTGAAGCCTTTGAGGTCACCCTCGGCCGGGCACGGGCCTCCTCCTCAGTGCCCTCACTGCTGCCCGCTCCCACCTCCGAGTTGGCACACAAAGCACCCGCTGTCACTCTGATCTGTCACCCCTCCATGACTCTGGACTGGGGAGCTTTGGGCTCTCTAAGCCTAGCACAATCCAGTCACAGAGCAGGCACCAAAAGATGCAGGCGCCAAAGACGGTGCTGGCCGAGAGAGAGGTCAGGTATTCGCGGGAGACAGAGAAGGGAGAGATGGGACGGAAGGGGGCGGGGGCCGCAGAGGACGCGGAGGGGCTCAGAGAAATGGCGAGGGCAGAGGGCGGGCTGCGGGCTGCGGGCTGCGGGCGGGGCGTCCCTGGTCCTCAGAGCACCGTGCTGGGTGCGGGAGAGTCCTCGGAGCGCGCGGGCAGCTCGGGGGCCTGTTTGCAGGAGCGCCGGGTCTCATCCCGATTCTGCCACACGTAGTGGACCAGATAAGCCACCACCAGTGTCAGCCAGCCCCCCATGGTAACCAGCAGGGCCACGTCGGTGCTTCGTTGGGCCCCACCCTGCCCCGTCCCACACAGCTCTTCGTCCCCTGCCAGCGGCAGGAACTCCTGCCCCACGAGGTCTGGTCGGGCTCCCGGGCCACACACGATGCCTGTCCCAGTGCCCGGCACCAGCCTCACCTGCCTGAGCACTTCCTGGAGGGCACAGTCACAGCGCCATGGGTTGGCGGACAGGTTCACTTGGATCTGCAGCCCCATGAAGGCCTCCACAGGCACTGAGACCAGCTGGTTGGCAGAGAGGTCGAGGTGGCGCAGAGTGGCTGCCAGGCCCTGGAAAGCGGCCCTTGAGAGGTGGACAAGAGCATTGTGGGACAGATCCAGCTCCTCTAGGACAAGCAGGTGCTGGAAGGCACCAGCCGGCACTGATGCCAGCTGGTTGGCATCCAGGTAGAGCTTGCGGGTGTCATTGGGGATGCCGGTGGGCACGGCACTCAGGCCGGCCTGGCTGCAGCGGAACGTCTGCTCACCGGCTTCCTCTGCCACATAGCAGCCCTGGGGAGGTACCTGGGGGCTGTGCACGGTACCCCCTGTACCTATCACCAGCAGGAGGGACAGGAGGCGACCGGCTGGTGGGAGCATGGCCACAGATTGTCATAGTCCTGGCGTGGACTAGGATCTGGGGAAGAAAAGACCACATAGGGAAGAGTGAGTGGAAAGAGTTGTGTCCCCCACTGCCAGCTCTCTCTTCCTGAGGTCGCTCTGTGGAGCCTCTTTGTGCTGGGGCCCCTCCGTCAGGGGCTCTCTCAGGCCTGGGTGACTTTCTCCTCGGGGTCTCTCTTGATCTAAGGCTCTTCATAGGGCCCTTCAGGTAAAGGGTGTCCTGAGCTTGAGATTCTTTTAGGGTCTATTGATTCTGTAAGGTTAATCTATAAAGTTTCTTGTTCCAAGGCCCTATTGGTCATTCTGGGTCTGGGGGTTTCTAAGTTTCTGCCTCTGCTCATGTATTGATTTCCTTCTTCGTAATAAAGTCTTTCCCCCCTACCTATCTGGGCGGCTGCCAAGTGGACTGGGTAGGCACCAGAGGGTCTGGTTGGGACTAGTGTGAAGGAGACAAGAGGGACAGATCAGCAATAGGACTTCAGGGCATCCAACTAGGCTAGGTGACGGGTAGGATGTCCGGCCCTACCTTCTATGCCCATCAACTCCCTTTTCAGGAGCATCCCCCCCTCTGGCTGCCCCAGCCCTGTCCTCTGTGCCCTGCTCGTCCACCCTCATCCTCTCCCTCCTCCTCCCAGCCTCTCACCCCTGTTGGTGGCAGAGCCTTCTCCTGTGTTGCTGCCCTCTCCCCAGAAGTAGCCTCCTTGCCGCTAGCTCTGGAGACCCGCTTCCTCCTCCAGAAGCCCTGTTTGCTCGTAGCTGCTGGAAGTTGGGGGCTGGGGCCCAAGAGTGTTGGATTTCCTGGCATGTGACTCTGGGCCCCAGGTGTCAGATACCTGAGCCATGGCCTGGCCAGGCAATGCCAGGAGAGGGCAGGGCCTGGACCCTGATGAACTCTGTCGTGGGGAGGACAGGCCCCAATTCCATTCCCTGTCTCGGGCTCCTCTCCCAAGGCCTGGACATTGCCGTCCTCCATCACTCCTCTCCTAGCCAGAGCTGAGATGCCAACTCCCAGAACCTTTCTTCCTTGACCAGAGCCTGGCTAGGAAGAGGATTCCTGCTTGGCAGGTCTGGGGGTCAGAACAGGGGTTCACCCCATCTCACATCCATTGCGTCTGGTAACCTGTATCCCCCCAACTCCATCCCTGCCCCTGCTCTCCCCTGCCCTTCCACCATGTTCTGTGACATCTCTTCCCTCAGCACTTTCCTTGGAGAACACGCCTCTCTGGAGGACCTCATCTGCCGGCTCCTCACAGTGTCCGACCCCTTACCTGCCAGGGGGAGCTGTGGTTCAGTTTGAGTCTGTTCTCTGCTGGCTGGTAGACAGTCCCTCCAGGAGTTGGAAGTTCTTTAAGTCACCTGAAGTCTGATAGGGATACCTATAAGTTTTTCTGCTGATTTTACGTCCTGGATTAGAACTGACTCAGGTTCTCTCAGTTTGCTGGGGCCCTGGGCTTCCAGGTTGGCACTCTGAACTCTCTCTTGTCCCCAGGAACCAAAGAGGGCTTGAATGACTCATTCCTCATGGTTTCTTAATCCCAACTGCCATCTGCAGCCCATACCACCCCATTACACCACTCCCCCTAATGTTCACTGCGTAGTAGGAAGGAAGGATTTGAAGCCAGAGGATGAGATTTATGTGTGACGTTGGGAACGTCACCCTACCCCCTAAGCCCTAGCATCTGCCTTTGCAAGTGAGAATACCACTGCAGGGTTGAGGGATCCACCAGGATTGGGTGGATGGGAAGGTACTTTGTGAAGCGCCCTGCAAACGATAGTTACGGTGATGACTGTCTTCCAGAACACACTATGGTCTTCCTGCATGATTTCAGTACCCAGGTCAGGTTTTCTCTTCACCTCATCTCCTGTGCTCTGCAGGGCCAGGGGTGCAAGGATTCACAGATGTGAATATCCACGTGGATGGCCCATCTAATACCTTAGCTCATGGTGGCAGATCCTCTGTAACTCCCTTGACCCTCAGCTCCAACCACATCAGCTGCCTTGGCCACCCCGAAGGATTCACAGATGTGAATATCCACGTGGATGGCCCATCTAATACCTTAGCTCATGGTGGCTGATCCTCTGTAACTCCCTTGACCCTCAGCTCCAACCACATCAGCTGCCTTGGCCACCCCATAGCCTCATCTCCTGTGGTTCCGCCCTACCCACGCCATTTCCAGTTTAGTGCTGGGACTTAGAGCCTCAGTGATTGACAGAGCTTGGAGGAAGGGACCATCAGGTTTAACCCTTCTAGGTTGCAGATAGGTGAACTGAGGCCCAGGATGTGACCAGAATTATACAGTGAGTTTGTGGCCCCACTAAGACCAGAGGAGCCCAGTTTCCTGAGTCCTTGTCCAACACTTCCCGTTGCCTGTGGGCACCTCTCTTACCTGAGTGCCACACTTGCCATTACTCTACATCCTTGCCTTTTGACCCCCTGCTGAGACCCGTAGAATTGTCTGGAGCCTCCGACCACTCCCACTAAGTCAGAGAGGCAGGAGAGAACAGGAGAATGTGGTATCACAAAGACTAGAGAGCAAGGACTTGTCATATGCTTTGGAGACCCTTCTGAGAAGGAAAACCTTGCTGGATTTTGCAAGAGATTATGGGTGATCAGGACTGAACGTGTAATTGTAGGGCCCAGTGCAGAATGAAAATGTGGGCCCTTTGCAAAAAAACTGTTAAGAATTTCAAGACAGCGACAGCAGAGGATAAAACCAAGTGCAGGGCCCTTCTGAGCACAGGGCTGGGGCCTTGTGCAACTGCGTAGGCCGCGTGCCTGTGAAGCGGGCCCTGGATGTTACCTTTGAACGAGCAGTTTCAGAAGCGTGATGGGAGCCAGAGCCAGATGGTAAGATACCAGATGATATCATCTCTGGGGATGGACTCACCACTGACTCATTCTTGTGACATCAACAGGGGCATTTCTCAGACTCACATTTGTCCAAGGAATCAGATAAGATACATTTTCTATACTCAGGCAAGAGAAGAGAATATTTTCTCTGTAGCTTGCTTATTAGTTAGGCCAGGCACTCTGCTGCTGAATACGTGGGTGTCCATCTCGGGATTATGATTGAGCATGGGATAGAAAGCTTGTGGAACCCTCCTCCTGCTGTCCTTTTCTCACACTGAGCAGGGGGGTTTAGCTAATGCACAGGACTTGAGCCTGCCTGTTGATTGAGAGTTATTTTCTTCTGAGAGTGGGGCAGCTTCCAGGAAAGAGTGGGACTGGGCTATCCAGCACAGCAGCTGTCAGAGAAGCCGGCAGTCTGGGCACATAGAGAGTTCACCTGGAGCTGTGGATGTGGTTAGTTAAGGGAAGCTAAGTGCAGGGCTCAGTAAAGAAGGAAGATCCGAGGTGAGGGAGGAACACGCTGCAGCCTGCTGTCTGGGGATTGACAGAGGTCAGAGCAGAAATTCTCTCTAACCATTGATTCATTCAGCGAGGACTTCCTGTGAGCCTATTCCAAGTATTTGTGCTAGTTGATGGGATGCTGGGTCTGTAGCAGTGGTTCTAAAAGCTCAGCCTGCACAAAAACAAATTAGTTATGCCGGGGCTTCATCTGGGCCAATTAAATTAAAATCTCTGTGGATGGGGTCTAGGCACTGGTATCTTTCAAAAGCTCCCCAGGTATTTCTAATGTGCAGCCTGAGTTGAGAACTGTTCATCTAGAGGGAGACATAGACACGTCGAAACATGTCTTCACACTGCATTGATGTGATGTGTGGCCTAACTGCTGTGTGTACGAGGAGTTCTGAAGCAGAGAGAGAATAAGTAACATGGCAGAAGCTGCTGGCTGCCTCCCTGGCTCCTTACCTCCTTCTGTAATAACACACACGGATTTGGGAGCAGCAGTGGACTCAGTCCCTGATGATTGAACCTGATCGGTCTTCTCAGTCCATCAGAAGCCCCGTGGCCCACTTTTCCAAACTTCTTTGCAGCTGGCGGTGGCCCAGTTCTGCTCAATGACATTTAAATGGAAGTCTGCTGAAGGGGTTTCTGGGATGGTCTTTGATTTTCTCATGAGGGAGGATGAGGCTGGGCTGGGCTCTCCTCCCTGCCACTTTCTCTCTGCTTTGAATGTGGATGGTCAACTGTAGCCATCTTGTGACCACGAAGCAACAAGCAGAAAGGAAAGGTCAAGAGTATCATTGAGACTTTGTCCTGGACATCACTGAACTACTCAACCAGCATCAGCAACTGCCTACTTCTAGACTCATTATGTGAGAAAGACAAGCCCCCACTCCAGGGCTTCCCAGCTTGGCTGCACATTAGACTAGGGGAGGTTTTGAAGACTCCTGATGCCTGGGTCCACCCACGGAGATTCTGACTGAGTTGATCAGGCTTGTGTCGGATGATAATGGCAACCGAGGATGAGAATTATTACTTCACTGGGGTTTTCTGTTGCCTTCAGCTGAGTACACTAACTTTTCCAGAATATCAGGGAAGGCTTCATTAAGGAGTGACATCTGAACTGGGCCTTCGAGGCTGGGTTCATCGGGTGGAGAAGGAGTGTGTGCAAGGGCGAGGGAGCATGGAACAGCTTGGCTTCCAGACTATATGGTAGATGGAAGGCGTGGTGGCAAAGGCTACGTTAATGAAGCGGGATGAGACCAGATACTTGTGGGTTGTATACCATGCAAGAATTGGGCCTGGATTCAGTGGCTGATGGATTGAGGGTTTTAAAATTAGATTTGATATTTGGATCACTTTGTTGATTGTATGGAGGATGTGTTGGAAGAAGGAAGACCAGTTATGGCAACAGTCCAGGTGGGAGACGGTAAGGGCCTGTGGGACTGGAGGAGCTATGACTGGGGTGTTCCATGTTTTGTTGTGGCCTGTGGACTACATGAGAAAACCCCTGGGCCAGGCCCAAGACCATCAGACGCTGGTGCCACTGGGCATATCCTTCCTAAGTCTCTTTGTACCTTCTGTTCTCTGAACCTCACGGTCTCTGAGATCCCTTCTAGCCTGATGCTCAAGATATCTATGATGGCAGGACAGGGGAGAGGCCGATGCATGGCAGGGCCCTGGTTCCCAAGTTCAAGGCCCAGGAAAGTAAGCATCTCAGGCCCCCAGCCTCGGCAGACTGAGTCACAGCTCCTCCCTCCAAGGGTGGTAACTCCATATCCCAAAGATGTGACGGTGGGGGAAAGAAGTTCAGCAGGTCTCCAGGCCCTTCCCTCCCTGATGTTGGTCACCCCCAGGTCCATCCTGGATGGGGGGGGTTAATTGAAAAGAAAGGAGGCTAGCTACTTTATCTATCAGATCAGCCAGGGACTCATCTAATGCCAGGGTACTGGGCAGTTTAGGGGGAGTGGCAGTAAAGGTGTACACACCGTGCATTCCCGCCCTTGGGTGTACTCTCTCATTTGTTCAGCACACATCAGAGCACCTACTGCGGACCAGGGCCTCTTAGGCACAGGGGATGCAGACAGAATTAAATATCCCCCAGATATTTAATTTAATGGGAGAAGACTGGTGTGTGCATAAGTGTGGCCACTTGATAGCCTAGGGGTGGGCTCTAAGCTGAGATGTTTGCAGGGGTCAGAGGAGCCCAGAGGGTGAAGCAGTGAACTTGGAGAAGGTAATAGGTGAACTAGGCCTTGATGAGTGATCAGGAGTCACCACATGGAAAAGGGTAGGAGAAGCATTGTCGCTGAGACAAGAGCAAGAGAGAGCAAGGTGTGTTCTGAGCGTGGTGAGTAGCTCAGTGTGGCTGTAGTCTGGGACGTGTGGCTCAGTTACACACCTCAAGAAACGTTTATTGAAGATCGACTCTGTGCGGGACATGCAAGTGTGAGTAAGACAGCAGCACGCAGCCTCGTGGGGGACGTGGGTCTGTAACAGGGCTTACACATATAGAGCCCGTTGCCTGATGCCTGGCAAAGGCTTAATAACCTTTGCTGTGATTGTTACTGAAGGAGGAGCTGGCCTTAGGCAGGGGAAGAAGGTGATCTGGGGACAGTAGCCACACAGAGTTTCTAGACAGGTAAGTCCTACTAGGAGTCTTGTCTTGAAGCTACTGATTTTATATCCATTGTCTTATCATCTGTAATATTTCCAGTTTTCTTTTTTTTTTTTTTTAAAAGATGACCGGTAAGGGGATCTTAACCCTTGACTTGGTGTTGTCAGCACCACGCTCAGCCAGTGAGCAAACCGGCCATCCCTATATGGGATCCGAACCTGTGGCCTTGGTGTTATCAGCACCGCACTCTCCCGAGTGAGCCACGGGCAGGCCCAATATTTCCAGTTTTCTAAACTGCTTTTATTCATGGGAGAGAATGTCAATTTTCCATATCGAGAATATGCACACTGAGGGATTCCTAAAGTACCACCCTGCCCTTGATTCCCAGACGGAGGAGGTTCTGGTTCCCAGGCGTTGGCTCAGTCCTTTCCCTCCGCAGCCCAAAATAGCCATGGGGCTGGGTGAGGGAGGCAGGGCGGAGTGCCCACTGGCGAGGCTGCCTTCCCTGCACCCCTCCTGGCTTCTCACCCACTCAGTCGTTCTCAGGAGGTTCGCTCAGTGCTCCTTTGTCTGTGGAGCATCCGCCCCCCACCCCTCCTCACCACACGCCTGGTGCACCTCCCACCTAGGCAAAAACAAAAACAGGACTGTCAATGAAAGACACAGCTCTTTCCTTCCATATGCACGCTCAACACGCCCTCTCAGGAAGCAGGGCTGGGGGAAGAGGGTGGGGAGCAGGGGGCAGTAGGAGTGGAGGGGTGGCATCTCTACCCCAGGGGTCAGGGCAGGGGGCCATTTATTGAAGCCCCTCCTCCCAGCTTCTCACCACCGCCATCATCCAGGGAATGTGTTCTCTGTTTACCGTCCTGCCTGTGTTTGCTATCTCGGTCCATTCGTTGTATACACAACAAGCAGAATTCCCCCCCCCATATGGAACCCCCCCCCCCCCAAAGGCTGGGGAATGTGTCTACCTCAGCAGACGAAGGAGCTCCCAGAGGGCAGGGAAAGTCTGTGACCACAGCTGACTCTGTTTTAAAAACACATTTCATAAAAAATTTAAAAGTAATAATATCACATTACACAAAGTTTGAAACTGGAGAATGAAAAAGATCACCCAGAATCCTTCCATGCTAATGCAAGGTCCATTTTTATTTTGTTGAATTTCCCTAGCCTAATAAATAGCTGCTCAAATATCATTCAAATGTGGAATGAATTAATAAAAGGCAACACATATTAAGCACTTACTATGTTCCAGGAATTGTTCCAAGGACTTCACATTTATTGACCCATTTAATCTGCACAACGTGAAGTGGGTATTATCATGATTTTCAGGATCTCCATTTAGAAATGAGGTAACTGAAGCACAGAGAGGTTCAGTGACTTGCCGAAGGTCACACAGCTGGTAACCAGAGAAGCTAGGAGTTGAACCTTGGCGGTCTTGTGCCAGGATCTTACCAGTGCTGCTTTATTTTTGCTTATCTTAATCACTAATGCATATTTAGGCATAGAAAAACTTACTAGTATGGGCCAGCCCGGTGGCGCACTGGATAGTGCGCCGCTTGGGAAGCGCAGCGGCGCTCTCGCCCGAGGGTTCGGATCCCACGTACAGACCGGTTCCCGCTCACTGGCTGAGCGAGGCGTGGGAGCAACACCAAGGGTTGCGATCCCGTTGCCAGACACAGAAAAAGACAAAAAAAAAAAAAAAAACTTACTAGTATGGACAATTTCAAACATAAGAAAGTAGAGAAAATATTTGGATCTCCGTCCTGGCCAGTTGTGAAAAAAAAAAAAAAAAAAAAACTTACTAGTATGGACAATTTCAAACATAAGAAAGTAGAGAAAATATTTGGATCTCCGTCCTGGCCAGTTGTGAAAAAAAAAAAAAAAAAAAAACTTACTAGTATGGACAATTTCAAACATAAGAAAGTAGAGAAAATATTTGGATCTCCGTACTGGCCAGTTGTGAAAAAAAAAAAAAAAAAGTACAGAAAATAATGTAAGGAACCTCATGTGCCTACCACCCAGCTTCAATACCTGTCACCTCGTAGCCCATCTTATTTATCTTATTTCCCCGTGTTGCCAGATTATGTTGGCAAATCCAGTCATTGTATCCTTTCATCCACAAATTTTAGTATATATCTCCAAAACATAAGAATTTTTTATTAAAAACAAATTACCACAATACCATATCATGTCTTAAAATTTATAATTCCGGGCCGGCCCGTGGCTCACTCGGTAGAGTGTGGTGCTGATAACACCAAGGCCACAGGTTC
>NW_007728615.1:21255-24072 GCF_000696425.1 Galeopterus variegatus | reverse complement strand
GGTGCTGACAACACCAGGTCGAGGGTTAAGATCCCCTTACCGGTCATCTTTAAAAAAAAAAAAAAAATTATAATTCCTTAATATCATCAAATGCCTACTCAGTATTCACTTTTCCCTCATATTTTAGTAAAAGTGCTAAAAAAAAAAAAAAGTTGGTTTGCTTGAATTAGGATCCAAATAAGGCTTTTGGCTGATATACCACTTAATTTAATTTAACCTATAAGTCTCTCTCTCCTTTTTTTTCTCCCTTCCAATTTTATTTGTTAAGGGAATTGGGTGTTTGTCGCAGTTTCCCTCATTCTAGATTTTGCTGACTGCATCCCTGAGGAAAGCTTACCCTGTTTTGTATCCTTATCTTTTCCTATAACCTAGCAAACATTTCCTCATCCTGCCACATGGTTCTCCCAACCATATACTAAATGGCTTCACACTATTTCATCCAATGGATATACCATAATTTTTTTTCTTTTTCTTTTTCTTTTTTTGGCAGCTGTCTTGTACAGGGATCAAGCCCCGGACCTTGGTGTTGTCAGCACCATGCTCTCACCCACTGAGCTAACCAGCCAGCCCCTCTCATATGCTTCTAGGGCATTTGGGTTGCTTTTGGTTTTCCACCACTATAAATATTGCCAGAACGACCACCGTCACACACGGCAGCTTTTCCTGCACATGGATGACTTTCTCAGGATATGCTGCTAGAGGTGTGATCATGGCTCTGGGGTAGGAACAGTTCGCAGCTTCTTGGCCCACGATGCCACCTGTTTGTCCAAGGGGTTATGCGTCCCCCAGCACCATGTAAGAGTATTGTCACTCACTCTGAACAGCGCTCAGGCCTATTGCTGGCTGACGGATGTTTGGTGAAGATGTGGTAATTATGAGGGCAAAGGTTAAAGAAGGAGAAGGATGGTGACCAGGACTCCAGCTAAAAGGTGAAGATGTGGTAATTATGAGGGCAAAGGTTAAAGAAGGAGAAGGATGGTGACCAGGACTAAATGAAGCAGAAGATGACCCACAATTTACCACAAACCTAGAGTGACTCAGAACTCTGTTCATTTCCACTGTAAAAAAAACAACCACTTGATAACAGGAGTTATTAATAGGACGTGACATGTCCAGTAATCTCTCCGTTAGGTTCTGCATTAGTCACAGCCTTATTTGAGACGTGAACCCTGTGTGGGCCACTGAAATTCACAGAGATGTGAGGAAACTGGCAAAGATCCAGAGGGCTCCATCAACTTGATGGAGGATGGAAGAATCCCGGAGAAAAATCAAAGGAGTCAAGCAGCCTCCCTTTGAAAAGAAATAGAGACCTTTTTCTTGCCTCAGTGCTGGGGGGCTTTCTGTGAAAAGGACAACACCCCATTGCTTGCGTGTGTCTGCAGAAGGCTGACTACAAGGAAAGGGGCCTCCACGGACCAGCAGAAACTTCTGCAGAACACAAGGCAGGACTCTTTCAGACTCTGGAGTGGTTAGTTCAGTCTTGGGGTGGGCACTCTTGGACCACTGGTACCGGAAATATTTGAGAAGCTGCCTGTTCTCCTGCCCTGGGTGGTTCAGATGCCCACTCGCTTGGTGCCCACTATGTGCCTCTGAGGGTTTCACTCTGGCTTTGTGAAAACTGTTTGCTGGCAGCCTCTTGGGGAGGGTTGGGTGGGGTTGGAGGGACGTGCTCCCCACGTTCCCTGAGCCAACCTTTTTTTCTTCTTGTCCCCTCACATTTGGTTCAGGGTGCGTTTACAGCCCATCCGGTTGGCATGCTGTGACATCATCTGATCTTGCTATTCCAGCCCTGCCATGCATAGAGTGGACTTAGAAAGAAGCCGGGTGGGGGAGTGGAAACTACCCAGACAAGGCCCTCTTGGTGACGTAGAGAGAGGGAGTGACCCAGGAGACCTCAAGAGCCATTTAATTCAACCTCCTACAATAACCGTTTCCTAAGATGCAACAGGTGCTTTACATACATTCTTTTGAATTCACACAACCACCTTGGACGTAGGGTTTCACAAATGTGAAACCGCAGATCAAGACAAGTTAAGTAATTTTCCCAGGGTCACACTGCCAATATAGACTTGCCTACACTATGTCTTCCTGGCAGTAAAATCTGTGCACTCGCCTTTAGAGAATACAGATGTGAAAATTGCAGACCATAGCCTCCCACCCAAACCCACACAAAGTGACCTGAGACAGAAACTCAGGCTCCTTACTATTCGTTAAGGAATCTTTCTATGACACGTGGTCTCTTCTGACGTCTGATGCTGGGAAGCCAGCCCGGGTCAGATGTAACTGAGGAGTAGACAGTCTCTGGATAAATGCTGCCCACGGGCTCCGTTCTTTGCCTTCAGGACCCCCGCCCCAGCCAACGTCGGGAAAAGCCCTCACCCAGGAGGGCCGGGCAGGGCAAAGGGCCGGGCTAGTCCGTTTCTGCAAGAGCCAATCTGGGGCCAGGGCGGAGATAGCGAGGTGCAGTGGGGAAACCCTGCACTTGGGGTCAGAATATCTGGGTTCCCGTCCAGACTGGCACCCAGCAAGAACCTATAGCAAGTTACTTAAAACTCCGAGTTTCCTCATCCTCAAAACCGGGACAAGGGTAAACCACATGGGAAGGGCGCAGACGCAAACGCTGGAATTGCTATGCAGCCAAGTAATCCCATCCGATCTTACCACCTCGCCACTGTGAGACGCCTGGCCCTGCGGCCCCAGGGAGGCCCGGCCCAAGCAGAGAGGGGGGGATAAAACTACAACTCCCAGGAGGCGCCGGGCGGACGGCGCGGGGGCGGTGACGCTGCGGGGCCCGGCGCGGGGCGCTGATTCGGCTGG